>NC_088221.1:50400922-50428422 GCF_036934945.1 Oncorhynchus masou masou | reverse complement strand
CCTCAGCATTACCAGGTCCGCCTCCTCCCTCAGCATTACCAGGTCCTCCTCCTCACTCAGCCTCAGCATTGCCAGGTCCCCCTACTCCCTCAGCCTCAGCATTACCAGGTCCCCTACTCCCTCAGCCTCAGCATTACCAGGTCCTCCTCCTCCCTCAGCCTCAGCATTACCAGGTCCCCCTCCTCCCTCAGCCTCAGCATTACCAGGTCCCCCTCCTCCCTCAGCCTCAGCATTACCAGGTCCCCCTCCTCCCTCAGCCTCAGCATTACCAGGTCCCCCTCCTCCCTCAGCATTACCAGGTCCCCCTCCTCCCTCAGCCTCAGCATTACCAGGTCCTCCTCCTCCCTCAGCCTCAGCATTACCAGGTCCCCTACTCCCTCAGCCTCAGCATTACCAGGTCCTCCTCCTCCCTCAGCCTCAGCATTACCAGGTCCCCCTCCTCCCTCAGCCTCAGCATTACCAGGTCCCCCTCCTCCCTCAGCCTCAGCATTACCAGGTCCCCCTCCTCACTCAGCCTCAGCATTACCAGGTCCTCCTCCTCACTCAGCCTCAGCATTGCCAGGTCCCCCTCCTCCCTCAGCCTCAGCATTACCAGGTCCCCTACTCCCTCAGCCTCAGCATTACCAGGTCCCCCTCCTCCCTCCTCCCTCAGCATTACCAGGTCCGCCTCCTCCCTCAGCATTACCAGGTCCTCCTCCTCACTCAGCCTCAGCATTGCCAGGTCCCCCTACTCCCTCAGCCTCAGCATTACCAGGTCCCCTACTCCCTCAGCCTCAGCATTACCAGGTCCTCCTCCTCCCTCAGCCTCAGCATTACCAGGTCCCCCTCCTCCCTCAGCCTCAGCATTACCAGGTCCCCCTCCTCCCTCAGCCTCAGCATTACCAGGTCCCCCTCTCCCCCTCAGCCTCAGCATTACCAGGTCCCCCTCCTCCCTCAGCCTCAGCATTACCAGGTCCCCTACTCCCTCAGCCTCAGCATTACCAGGTCCCCCTCCTCCCTCAGCCTCAGCATTACCAGGTCCCCCTCCTCACTCAGCCTCAGCATTGCCAGGTCCCCCTCCTCCCTCAGCCTCAGCATTACCAGGTCCCCTACTCCTCTCAGCCTCAGCATTGCCAGGTCCCCTACTCCCTCAACCTCAGCATTACCAGGTCCCCCTCCTCACTCAGCCTCAGCATTACCAGGTCCCCCTCCTCACTCAGCCTCAGCATTGCCAGGTCCCCCTCCTCCCTCAGCCTCAGCATTACCAGGTCCCCCTCCTCCCTCAGCATTACCAGGTCCCCCTCCTCCCTCAGCAGTACCAGGTCCCCCTCCTCATTCAGCCTCAGCATTACCAGGTCCCCCTCCTCCCTCAGCCTCAGCATTACCAGGTCCCCCTCCTCCCTCAGCCTCAGCATTACCAGGTCCCCTACTCCCTCAGCCTCAGCATTACCAGGTCCCCCTCCTCCCTCCTCCCTCAGCATTACCAGGTCCGCCTCCTCCCTCAGCATTACCAGGTCCTCCTCCTCCCTCAGCCTCAGCATTACCAGGTCCTCCTCCTCACTCAGCCTCAGCATTACCAGGTCCCCCTCCTCCCTCAGCCTCAGCATTACCAGGTCCCCCTCCTCCCTCAGCCTCAGCATTGCCAGGTCCCCCTCCTCACTCAGCCTCAGCATTACCAGGTCCCCCTCCTCCCTCAGCCTCAGCATTACCAGGTCCTCCTCCTCACTCAGCCTCAGCATTACCAGGTCCCCCTCCTCCCTCAGCCTCAGCATTACCAGGTCCCCCTCCTCCCTCAGCCTCAGCATTACCAGGTCCCCCTCCTCCCTCAGCCTCAGCATTGCCAGGTCCCCCTCCTCACTCAGCCTCAGCATTACCAGGTCCCCCTCCTCCCTCAGCCTCAGCATTACCAGGTCCCCCTCCTCCCTCAGCATTGCCAGGTCCCCCTCCTCCCTCAGCCTCAGCATTACCAGGTCCGCCTCCTCCCTCAGCCTTACCAGGTCCCCCTCCTCCCTCAGCATTGCCAGGTCCCCCTCCTCCCTCAGCATTGCCAGGTCCCCCTCCTCCCTCAGCCTCAGCATTACCAGGTCCCCCTCCTCATTCAGCCTCAGCATTACCAGGTACCCCTCCTCATTCTAAGAAACACAATGAGAACATAGATAGGAGTAAGTTATCATTGTCTTGTGGTAGAATGAGCACTTAATAAACGACCTCCAATTCTGCTCAGTCTCAGCCAGTCCAGCACGTCAGCCAGTCCAGCACGTCAGCCAGTCCAGCACGTCAGCCAGTCCAGCACGTCAGCCAGTCCATATGATATGCAGTGATCACGAGGCCACAGGGAGGGGAGTTGAGGGAAGCAGAGGCTCTCTTCTCCCCTCAGTTTTCAGACTCAAACCAGATGGTCATCGTCAGCCTGGTGAGAGAAAGAGAGTCATCGTCCCTGTGGAAACTTCACAGCCCCAATTCATTCATTAGTTGCCGTAGCGAAGTGTTTTTTAACAGATTCCGTTTACTCTGAAAACTCTGTCATGTGACTAAAAAAAAAACTCTTGAGTTCCATTTTGTTCTTAAATGGAAGTCGTAGTTCATATGCGTCTCTCTGCTGCCCTGCTTTCAAAATAAACTACAATTTCCGTTACGTCACGTTGCAGAGCGTCTAGAGTAAACGGTTTCCATTAACGAAAAACAGAAACGATTAGGCAATATCAACACCAACGTGACAATGACCATAGGAGTTGGCGAGAGAGCACGAAACAGATCTGAGACCAGAGTAGATAATCATCATCATCATGGGCTGTGAGGTAAGTGAGAAGAACAGGACAATGAAATGAGTCTCTAAGGCTACGTTTAGACAGGCAGCCCAATTATGATTTTTTTTTAAATTAATTTTACATGAATTGGTGTTTTGACCAATCACATCAGCTCTGAAAAATATATCTGATGTGTAAAGCTCTGATATGACTGGTCAAAATACCATTTAGTTGGGAAAAAGATCAGAATTGGACTGCCTGTGTAAACGTAGCCTTAGAGACTAATTTCATTGTCCTGTTTCTTCTCACTTACAGTACCTCACAGAGAGAGACTCTTCAAAGAGATCCCAATCACAGAACACAACTGTCCTCATCCATGGTCCAAGATCTGTTTATACTGACCCTGACCGACCAGAATGACAATAACTTAAGGTTACTTGCGTAACCCCGGTTCTCTGATACTACGAGAGAGAGTATCTCAAATAAAATAAAATACAATTTTATTTGTCACATGTGCCGAATACAACAAGTGTAGTAGACCTTATAGTGAAATGCTTACTTTACAAGCCTTTAACCAACAATGCAGTTTAAGAAAAATACCAAAAACAAACTACTGGCACCGGTTAGTCGAGGTAATTGAGGTAATATTTACATGTAGTAGAGTTATTAAAGTGACCATGCATAGATAATAACAGAGAGTAGCAGCAGAGTAAAAGAGGGGGAGGGGCAGTGCCTATAGTCTGGGTAGCCTTTTGATTAGCTGTTCTGGAGGCTATTGGCTTGGGTGGTGTGTGGTGTTGCCTACCCTCACCACCTGGGGGCGGCCCGTCTGGAAGTCCAAGATCCAGTTGCAGAGGGAGGTGTTTAATCCCAGGGTCCTTAGCTTAGGCATGAGATTTGAGGGCACTGTGTTATTGAATGCTGAGCTGTAGTCAATGTGTAGTCAATAGCTGTAGTCAATAGCATTCTCACATAGGTGTTCCTTTTGTCCATGTGGGAAAGAGCAGTGTAGAGTGCAATAGAGATTGCATCAGCTGTAGATCTGTTGGAGCGGTATGCAAATTGGAGTGGGTCTAGGTTTTCTGGGATAAGTTTGTTGATGTGAGCCATGACCAGCCTTTCAAAGCACTTCATGGCTACAGACAGTGTCAGTAGTCATTTAGGCAGGTTACCTTAGTGTTCTTGGTCACAGGGACTATGGTGGCTTGAAACATGTTCGTATTACAGACTCATAAAGGGAGAGGTTGAAAATGTCAGTGAAGACACTTGCCAGAGGGATTTCTTATAAGCTTCCGGGCTAGAGCCCCGCTCCTTGAAAGCGGCAGCTCTAGCCTTTAGCTCAGTGCGGATGTTGCCTGTAATCCATGGCTTCAGGTTGGGATATGTACATACAGTCACTGTGGGGACGACGTCTTTGATGCACTTATTAATGAAGCCATTGACAGGTGTGGTGTATTCCTCAATGTCATCGGAAGAATCCGGAACATGTTCCAGTCTGTGATAGCAAAACAGTCCTGTAGTTTAGCATCTGCTTCATCTGATCACTTTTTTATTGACCGAGTCACTGGTGCTTCCTACTTTAATTTTTGCTTGAGCTTTGTACGCGTTTATGTGTGTGGAGTAAAGGTGGTTTCGAGTTTTTTTCCCCTCTGGTTGCACATTTAACATGCTGATAGACATGGGGTAAAAACGGATTTAAGTCTCCCTGCAAGTCCCCGGCCACTAGGAGCACCGCCTCTGGTTGGGTGTTTTCCTGTTTGCTTATGGTCGTATATAGCTCATTGACTATGTCCGTAAACACTCCAGCCAGCTTGTCTGCGCATGCTGATGACTCAGCTAGGGATGTCGTCTGGGCAGACAGCCTTGCGAGGGTTTACACACTTAAATGTGTTACTCACATCGGCCACGGAAAACGAGAGCCTTCAGTCCTTGGAAGCGTCGGTGGCACTGTGTTCTCTTCATAGTGGAGCGAAGAAGGTGTTTAGCTTGTCCGGGATCAAGACAGTGTCGGCGATGTGGTTGGTTTTCCCTTTGTAATCCGTGATTGTCTGTAGACCCCGCCCTCTGGTGATTCTCAAGCATTATTATATTCCTCGCACTATTGCGAGTTTGGTGACATAACAGAAAACCAAGGATATTTCTCCTTCAATGATGTTTCGATATCTCACATATGGCTCCCATATCGCAAAACATGCTTACCGAAGCCAGGTTAGTCCCAACATAGCAAAACCTCAGATGTCCCAAAACTAAGGGAGTACGCACCAAGAAGGTGCAGAGACAACCAACCCCTCGAGAAAAACCTCATAACAAACAGCCCAGATGAATCTCAGTTAATAAGACGTGTCCCAAAAACAGTTCCAAAGATGTAAACTCCTCTGTAGGAGAGGGCCCTTCTAGGACCAGTTTAATGAGACATGTCCCAAAAACAGTTCCAAAGATGTAAACTCCTCTGTAGGAGAGGGCCCTTCTAGGACCAGTTTAATAAGACATGTCCCAAAAACAGTTCCAAAGATGTAAACTCCTCTGTAGGAGAGGGCCCTTCTAGGACCAGTTTAATAAGACATGTCCCAAAAACAGTTCCAAAGATGTAAACTCCTCTGTAGGAGAGGGCCCTTCTAGGACCAGTTTAATAAGACATGTCCCAAAAACAGTTCCAAAGATGTAAACTCCTCTGTAGGAGAGGGCCCTTCTAGGACCAGTTTAATGAGACATGTCCCAAAAACAGTTCCAAAGATGTAAACTCCTCTAGCTAGCGAGGAGCCTTGCAGCTAACAGCTACCAACATTGAGCACTGTATGAATCTATGGTCACAAGGCTAGTGGAGTGTTAGCTAGCTATCAGCTACCTCGTAATGAAGGCGTGTCGTGGCTAGCTCAGTGCTGGCTGAAGGAAACCGAGTGACCGAGTTAGCCTTCAGATAAAATGCTCCCGCGACCGACATTGCCGTGAAAGCAGAGAGGGTCGGTCTAGCTAAGACAATGGGTGAACATAGCTTAACTAGACTAGAGAACGGAGCTACTTATGATAGTGCGTTAGCTGGCCTCTCAGCGAGCTAGCCAAGTTAGCCCACGATGCAACGTTTTGGCTAACTCTCAATAGCTAGCAGTGAAGCTAGCTACAAACAGAGACTGAGATGTAAAAATGGGGACTTCGAAAACAAAAAACCTGGTTACAAGGTCTGAAGACCTACGCTCGGCAACGATATATTTCATGGTTTGCTTGTGAGCAGGTAAGCAGGTAAGCAAGCAACAGGTATCCAGTCGATATGAGGAGTAGTGACGATCTTCTGGCGAGGAAGAGAAATGTGTATAACCAGAGGACGGGACAATGGCTCCGTATATGGCTCAATTTTGACACTATAGTTGATGTTTCTGACTCCTATCGATGCGATGTTGAAAACCAGAAAAGTTGGTTCTAAAGGGGCAGTTGACCTTTAAGCTTATTCCGCAAGCTCAGACCATGCTTTGGCTTCAGCTATGAGTCACAATGTCTCTCTTGCTTAGGAACGCTACAACTTACGGTGTAAATACACAGAGGCATTTGATACACACACACAGTGGTTATTTTCCAAAGCTTGGCAGCGATGAACGCCTGAAGTCAGTGGTGGATGTCGGTGGGTTCTGGTCTCTGTAGCTGTAATTGAGGACTACACTTTCTTTGTATATATATATATATATATATATATATTATGTGATTTATTTACCCTAATCAAAATTAAGTGTGTGTGTGTGTGTGTGTGTGTGTGTGTGTGTGTGTGTGTGTGTGTGTGTGTGTGTGTGTGTGTGTGTGTGTGTGTGTGTGTGTGTGTGTGTGTGTGTGTGTATGTGTGTGTGTGTGTGTGTGTGTGTGTGTGTGTGTGTGTGTGTGTGTGTGCAGCAGACTTCTGTTTCTACACTGAGCGTACAAAACATTAAGAACAACTTCCTAATATATTCATTGGGGCATGGGCCCTACAAGGCATCGAAAGCGTTCCACAGGGACGCTGGCCCATCTTGACTCCGATGCTTCCTACAGTTGTGTGAAGTTAGCTGGATGTCCTTTGGGTTGTGGACCAGTTTTGCCTGTTCAAAGGCACTTAAATATTTTGTCTTAGCCCATTAACCCTCTGAATGGCACACACATATCTCTCTCCCTCTCCCCCCTCTCTCCCCCTCTCCCCCTCTCCCGGTTGTGTAGAGTCCAGTACTGCTCTATCATGGCACATGGTTCTATGAGGGGTTTTGGGCATATATATGTGTCTGGTTGGTTATCAGAGCAGATATTTCCCTGTGCAGCAGCTGTACAGTGGACTGGACTGGCCCAACCTCCCACCAGATATAGCAAATGGCCCAACCTCCAACCAGACAGAGAAACTGGCCCAACCTCCCACCAGACAGAGAAACTGGCCCAACCTCCAACCAAACAGAGGAACTGGGCCAACCTCCAACCAGACAGAGGAACTGGCTCAATCAGACAGAGAAACTGGCCCAACCAGACAGAGAAACTGGCCCAACCAGACAGAGAAACTGGTCCAACCTCCCACCAGACAGAAAAACTGGCCCAACCTTCCAGCAGACAGAGCAACTGGCCCGACCAGACACACAAACTGGCCCAACCTCCCACCAGATAGAGCAACTGGCCCAACCTCCCACCAGATAGAGCAACTGGACCAACCTCCCACCAGACAGAGCAACTGGACCAACCTCCCACCAGATAGAGCAACTGGACCAACTTCCCACCAGATAGAGCAACTGGACCAACCTCCCACCAGACAGAGCAACTGGACCAACCTCCCACCAGATAGAGCAACTGGCCCAACCTCCCACCAGACAGAGCAGAGGAGCTCTCCAGATGTACCAATCTGTGTGTTTGTGTTTCAACAGTGTGTGTGTGCGTGCGTGTCCTTGTTTGTGTGTGCTCGTGTGTGTATGTTTAAACAGTGTGTGTGTGTGTGCGTCCTTGTTTGTATGAGTGTTTTTTAACAGCAGGAGAGACAAAGAGTCTCTGCCAGACAGTGAGTCACACGAACACATTATCAGAACCGGGTCGAGGCTTGAACATCTCACCTAACGCAGTACAGTGATTCATGCCTCCAGCCTTGTCTCTGATTAAGCATTCCTTTTGAAATGATGCATCACTCTTCTAGCCTGGTCCCCCGTCTGTGGTATTCTGAACACGAAACCCTAGCCTGGTCCCCCGTCTGTGGTATTCTGAACACGATACCCTAGCCTGGTCCCCCGTCCGTGGTATTCTGAACATGATACCCTAGCCTGGTCCCCCGTCTGTGGTATTCTGAACACGAAACCCTAGCCTGGTCCCCCGTCCGTGGTATTCTGAACACGAAACCCTAGCCTGGTCCCCCGTCTGTGGTATTCTGAACACGATACCCTAGCCTGGTCCCCCGTCTGTGGTATTCTGAACACGATACCCTAGCCTGGTCCCCCGTCTGTGGTATTCTGAACACGATACCCTAGCCTGGTCCCCCGTCTGTGGTATTCTGAACACGATACCCTAGCCTGGTCCCCCGTCTGTGGTATTCTGAACACGATACCCTAGCCTGGTCCCCCGTCCGTGGTATTCTGAACACGATACCCTAGCCTGGTCCCCCGTCTGTGGTATTCTGAACACGATACCCTAGCCTGGTCCCCCGTCTGTGGTATTCTGAACACGATACCCTAGCCTGGTCCCCCGTCTGTGGTATTCTGAACACGATACCCTAGCCTGGTCCCCGTCCGTGGTATTCTGAACACGATACCCTAGCCTGGTCCCCCGTCTGTGGTATTCTGAACACGATACCCTAGCCTGGTCCCCCGTCCGTGGTATTCTGAACACGATACCCTAGCCTGGTCCCCCGTCTGTGGTATTCTGAACACGAAACCCAAAATCAAAATCAAAACAAATTTTATATGTCACATACACATGGTTAGCAGATGTTAATGCGAGTGTAGCTAAATGCTTGTGCTTCTAGTTCCGACAATGCAGTAATAACCAACAAGTAATCTAACTAACAATTCCAAAACTACTGTCTTATACACACAAGTGTAAGGGATAAAGAATATGTACATAAAGATATATGAATGAGTGATGGTACAGAGCAGCATAGGCAAGATACAGTAGATGGTATCGAGTACAGTATATACATATGAGATGAGTATGTAAACAAAGTGGCATAGTTAATGTGGTTAGTGATACATGTACTACATAAGGATGCAGTCGATGATATAGAGTACAGTATATACGTATACATATGAGATGAATAATGTAGGGTATGTAAACATTATATTAGGTAGCATTGTTTAAAGTGGCTAGTGATATATTTTACATCATTTCCCATCAATTCCCATTATTAAAGTGGCTGGAGTTGAGTCAGTGTGTTGGCAGCAGCCACTCAATGTTAGTGGTGGCTCTTTAACAGCCTGATGGCCTTGAGATAGAAGCTGTTTTTCAGTCACTCAGTCCCAGCTTTGATGCACCTGTACTGACCTCGCCTTCTGGATGATAGCGGGGTGAACAGGCAGTGGCTCGGGTGGTTGTTGTCCTTGATGATCTTTATGGCCTTCCTGTAACATCGGGTGGTGTAGGTGTCCTGGAGGGCAGGTAGTTTGCCCCTGGTGATGCGTTGTGCAGACCTCACTACCCTCTGGAGAGCCTTGCGGTTGTGGTCGGAGCAGTTGCCGTACCAGGCGGTGATACAGCCCGCCAGGATGCTCTCGATTGTGCATCTGTAGAAGTTTGTGAGTGCTTTTGGTGACAAGCCGAATTTCTTCAGCCTCCTGAGGTTGAAGAGGTGCTGCTGCGCCTTCTTCACGATGCTGCCTGTGTGGGTGGACCAATTCAGTTTGTCTGTGATGTGTATGCCGAGGAACTTAAAACTTACTACCCTCTCCAAAACTGTTCCATCGATGTGGATAGGGGGGTGTTCCCTCTGCTGTTTCCTGAAGTCCACAATCATCTCCTTAGTTTTGTTGACGTTGAGTGTGAGGTTTTCCTGACACCACACTACACTTGAATATGTCCATAAACACATCAGCCAGCTGGTCTGCGCATGCTCTGAGGGCGCGGCTGGGGATGCCGTCTGGGCCTGCAGCCTTGCGAGGGTTAACGCGTTTAAATGTTTTACTCACCTCGGCTGCAGTGAAGGAGAGTCCGCATGTTTTTGTTGCAGGCCGTGTCATTGGCACTGTATTGTCCTCAAAGCGGGCAAAAAAGTTATTTAGTCTGCCTGGGAGCAAGACATCCTGGTCCGTGACGGGGCTGGTTTTCTTTTTGTAATCCGTGATTGACTGTAGACCCTGCCACAATATGTGGTATTCTGAACACGATACCCTAGCCTGGTCCCCCGTCTGTGGTATTTTGAATACGATACCCTAGTCCCCCGTCCGTGGTATTCTGAACACGATACCCTAGTCCCCCGTCTGGAAGTCCCCGAGAAGACCCGAAGCCACCCGAGAATCCTCGGCGATGAGTGAGTCAGATACACCGGAACCTATGCAACTGGGCAGAGCTAGATTATCGCCTAGGGAACGCTCACATAGGCTAAGTTCCAACAGTTGTCAAGTACTGTGGTGCTGCGGTACATTATACAGCCACCTGTCCAGTTAAGAGACCTCTTTCTTTAGTAGGTACAAGTACTCTGGTGAGCCAGACTGGGAATCCTCTAATTCCCATCAAGCGGACCTTTTTGTGACACTGCTGTGGGGAGATCAGTCTAAGTCTCGTTGACTCTGGGGCGGATGAGAGTTTTATGGACGCTACCCTAGTTTCTGAATCCCCACTCAACTCCTTTCTGTTCCCGTGGACACGAGAGCACTGGACGACCACTCCATTGGTAGAGTTACCCACAGCACTGTTACCATGGACACGAGAGCACTGGACGACCACTCCATTGGTAGAGTTACCCACAGCACTGTTCCCATGGACACTAGAGCACTGGACGACCACTCCATTGGTAGAGTTTCCCACAGCACTGTTCCCATGGACACTAGAGCACTGGACGACCACTCCATTGGTAGAGTTACCCACAGCACTGTTCCCATGGACACTAGAGCACTGGACGACCACTCCATTGGTAGAGTTACCCACAGCACTGTTCCCATGGACACTAGAGCACTGGACGACCACTCCATTGGTAGAGTTACCCACAGCACTGTTCCCATGGACACTAGAGCACTGGACGACCACTCCATTGGTAGAGTTACCCACAGCACTGTTCCCATGGACACTAGAGCACTGGACGACCACTCCATTGGTAGAGTTACCCACAGCACTGTTCCCATGGACACTAGAGCACTGGACGACCACTCCATTGGTAGAGTTACCCACAGCACTGTTCCAATGGACACTAGAGCACTGGACGACCACTCCATTGGTAGAGTTACCCACAGCACTGTTCCCATGGACACTAGAGCACTGGACGACCACTCCATTGGTAGAGTCACTGTAGCCTTCCCAAACTCACACTTGTTTCCCTAAGTAAGTCACTGTAGCCTTCCCAAACTCACACTTGGCCAAATTGAGGGTTAAAGAAGCATTCTCCAACCGCTGAAACACACTTTTCAAAGTGGAGAGATGATCAGACCAAGTAGACGAATGAATCACCACATTGTCAAGGTAAGCAGTACAATTTGGCACATCCGCGAACACAATGTTAACTAGGCGCTGAAAAGTAGCAGGTGCATTACACATTTTAGCAAGTCTAATTTACTAACGTAAGCAGCAGAGCCAATTCTATCAACGCAGTCATCTAAGCGAGGTAGAGGGAAAGAATCAGACTTTGTAACTGCATTTACGCGACGATAGTCCATATATAAGCGGGATGTACCGTCAGGCTTAGGAACCAGAATACATGGGGAACTCCAGGAGCGGTTACTGGGTTTTGCCATGTCATTCTGTAATAAATAAGCTACCTCACTTTTCTTTGCATTAACCCAGTACGGACGTATAGGAGCAGTGTTCCCCACACCCACGTCATGATTCCAAGATGGACGTGCAGTCTGGAACAAATCGTTCCATTTGAGAGAGTAACTTCTTCGGCATCTCTGAATTACATAAGCGTTCACAGTAAAGCGTTCGCTGTAATGTATGGCGTAACTCCGACCCTTTTTTTTCACCAGGCAAGTCAGTTAAGAACAAATTCTTATTTTCAATGATGGCCTAGGAGCAGGTTAACTGCCTGTTCAGGGGCAGAACGACAGATTTATACCTTGTCAGCTCGGGGATTTGAACAACCTTCCGGTTACTAGTCCAATGCTCTAACCACTAGGCTACCCTGCTGCCACGTCCTGTAGGTCCCAGCCAGGCTTCAGCACCACCACAGCCACACTGGGGACGGCTGGCTGGACCGGCTCACCTGAGGAGCTGTTAGGAGAATCACGCACATAATATGTTTTCAGCATGTTAACATGACACACAGGGGAAGAACGCCTTCGATCTGGGGTCTTTGTCACATAATTGGTGTCACTGAGTTTCTTTTCCACCAGATATGGTCCAGAAAAACATGTTGACAGAGATGAGCCAGGGATTGACAACAAAACTAAAACTTGATCCCCTGGTGCAAAAGAACGGCCAACAGCCTCTTTGTCATAATGTAACTTCATGCGTTTTTGAGACGAGGAGAGACATTTGGGCTAATGCGGTCTCTCCCGCATCTTACTGACATAATCCCAAACATTTTTAGGGGCGTTACTGGGTGTAGGAGATAAGATATGATCCTTCAAAGCTTTCAGCGGACCCCGTGGGGTGTGTCTAAACACAAGGTCAGCAGGGCTGAACCCTAAGGACTCCTACATCGTTTCCCTTATAGCAAGTAGGACAAAGGGCACCCCCTCATCCCAATCGGGATGTGTGTCTCTCTCTCTCTCTCTGTGTGTGTGTGTGTGTGTGTGTGTGTGTGTGTGTGTGTGTGTGTGTGTGTGTGTGTGTGTGTGTGTGTGTGTGTGTGTGTGTGTGTGTGTGTGTGTGTGTGTGTGTGTGTGTGTGTGTGTGTGTGTGTGTGTGTGTGTGAGGTCCTGAGGTCGTGAGAAGCATGTGGAAAGGGGAAGAACAGAGGAGAGGGAAGGAACAACATGCTGGGATGATGTTTCTAGCCATCAGAATTTGGTGAGTGGACTGTAGAGGGACCAACTCAGGGAGAGAACAGGTTCTGTTTGGGGTGGGGACTGTAGAGGGACCAACTCAGGGAGAGAACAGGTTCTGTTTGGGGTGGGGACTGTAGAGGGACCAACTCAGGGAGAGAACAGGTTCTGTTTGGGGAGGGGACTGTAGAGGGACCAACTCAGGGAGAGAACAGGTTCTGTTTGGGGAGGGGACTGTAGAGGGACCAACTCAGGGAGAGAACAGGTTATGTTTGGGGAGGGGACTGTTGAGGGACCAACTCAGGGAGAGAACAGGTTCTGTTTGGGGAGGGGACTGTTGAGGGACCAACTCAGGGAGAGAACAGGTTCTGTTTTGGGAGGGGACTGTAGAGGGACCAACTCAGGGAGAGAACAGGTTCTGTTTGGGGAGGGGACTGTAGAGGGACCAACTCAGGGAGAGAACAGGTTCTGTTTGGGGAGGGGACTGTTGAGGGACCAACTCAGGGAGAGAACAGGTTCTGTTTGGGGAGGGGACTGTAGAGGGACCAACTCAGGGAGAGAACAGGTTCTGTTTGGGGAGGGGACTGTAGAGGGACCAACTCAGGGAGAGAACAGGTTCTGTTTGGGGGGGGGACTGTAGAGGGACCAACTCAGGGAGAGAACAGGTTCTGTTTGGGGAGGGGACTGTAGAGGGACCAACTCAGGGAGAGAGCAGGTTCTGTTTGGTGAGTGGACTGTAGAGGGACCAACTCAGGGAGAGAGCAGGTTCTGTTTGGGGAGGGGACTGTAGAGGGACCAACTCAGGGAGAGAGCAGGTTCTGTTTGGGGAGGGGACTGTAGAGGGACCGACTCACAGAGAAAACAGGTTCTGTTTGTGGAGGGAACTGTAGAGGGACCAACTCAGGGAGAGAACAGGTTCTGTTTGGGGAGGGGACTGTAGAGGGACCGACTCACAGAGAAAACAGGTTCTGTTTGTGGAGGGAACTGTAGAGGGACCAACTCAGGGAGAGAACAGGTTCTGTTTGGGGAGGGGACTGTTGAGGGACCAACTCACGGAGAGAACAGGTTCTGTTTTGGGAAGGGACTGTAGAGGGACCGACTCACGGAGAGAACAGATTCTGTTTTGGGAGGGGACTGTAGAGGGACCGACTCACGGAGAGAACAGGTTCTGTTTTGGGAGGGAACTGTAGAGGGACCAACTCAGGGAGAGAACAGGTTCTGTTTGGGGAGGGGACTGTTGTGGGACCAACTCACGGAGAGAACAGGTTCTGTTTTGGGAGGGGACTGTAGAGGGACCAACTCAGGTAGAGAACAGGTTCTGTTTGGGGAGGGGACTGTTGTGGGACCAACTCACGGAGAGAACAGGTTCTGTTTTGGGAGGGGACTGTAGAGGGACCAACTCAGGTAGAGAACAGGTTCTGTTTGGGGAGGGGACTGTTGTGGGACCAACTCACGGAGAGAACAGGTTCTGTTTTGGGAGGGGACTGTAGAGGGACCGACTCACGGAGAGAACAGGTTCTGTTTTGGGAGGGGACTGTAGAGGGACCGACTCACGGAGAGAACAGGTTCTGTTTTGGGAGGGGACTGTAAAAGGATATTATTTTCTTTAGGAATGTAGTGAAGTAAAAGTAAAAGTTGTCAAAAATATACATCATACAGTACAGATACCCCCAAAAACTACTTAAGTAGTACTTTAAAGTATTTTTACTTAAATACTTTGAAGATGCTAAATATTTTTTATTGTGAAACCAACAAGAAATAAGTGAAAAATGAAATCTTGAGCGTGCGTAACTATTCACCCCCTCAAAGTCAATACTTTGTAGAGCCACCTTTTGCAGCAATTACAGCTGCAAGTCTCTTGGGATATGTCTCTGTAAGCTTTGCACATCTTTGGTCATTCTTCAAGGCAAAACTGCTCCAGCTCCTTCAATTTGGATGGGTTCCGTTTGGGTACAGCAATCTTTAAGTCATACCACATATTCTCAATTGGATTGAGGTCTGGGCTTTGACTTGGCCATTCCAAAACATTTAAATGTATCCCCTTAAACCACTCGAGTGTTGCTTTAGTAGTATGCTTAGGGTCATTGTCCTGCTGGAAGGTGAACCTCTTTCCCAGTCTCAAATCTCTGATAGACTGAAACAGGTTTTCTACCTCGTGTTATTTTAGTACGACATTGTTATTGATTACTGCATTGTTTTGCACATAACATTAAAACTTGAAACTTTAACCACCATAACCCCCAATACCGACTTCATTACCCCCAATACCAACTTCATAACCCCCAATACCAACTTCATAACCACCAATACTGACTTCATAACCCCCAATACCAACTTCATAACCCCCAATACCAACTTCATAATCACCAATACTGACTTCATTACCACCAATACCAACTTCATAACCCCCAATACCAACTTCATAACCACCAATACTTACTTCATAACCACCAATACCAACTTCATAACCCCCAATACCAACTTCATAACCCCCAATACCAACTTCATAACCCCCAATACCAACTTCATAATCACCAATACTGACTTCATTACCCCCAATACCAACTTCATAACCACCAATACTGACTTCATAACCCCCAATACCAACTTCATAACCACCAATACCAACTTCATAACCACCAATACTGACTTCATAACCACCAATACCAACTTCATAACCCCCAATACCAACTTCATAACCACCAATACTGACTTCATAACCACCAATACCAACTTCATAACCCCCAATACCAACTTCATAACCCCCAATACCAACTTCATAACCCCCAATACCAACTTCATAACCCCCAATACCAACTTCATAACCCCCAATACCAACTTCATAACCACCAATACTGACTTCATAACCACCAATACCAACTTCATAACCCCCAATACCAACTTCATAACCCCCAATACCAACTTCATAACCCCCAATACTGACTTCATAACCACCAATACTGACTTCATAACCCCCAATACCAACTTCATAACCCCCAATACCAACTTCATAACCACCAATACTGACTTCATAACCCCCAATACCAACTTCACAACCCCCAATACCAACTTCATAACCCCCAGTGCCGATGTCATAACCAGCTGGACTATGGCCAACTCTTCATGCACAAACACACTACATCGATTTGCAATTCCAGATATTTATATGATTTACGATCAACCCGGTCCTCTGTTCCACAACTTGATGGGGGATCACCATATTTCATAGTGCACTCGACACATGAGGAGTTCCACATGACACCTGTCACAGAATGGAACAGAAAGAGAAAATAAAAAACATTTACACTTTTTTTTTTCTTCTTTTTTTTTGTCACTGTCTAATTACACCGGTTGTAAAATAGATGAGTTGACAGGCACTCAGGCAATACATAATGTTCAGGGATACAACTCCAAGGATTCAGCGTCAACGTTTCCAAACACATTCAGATGTAGTGTTGTAGCTGGCACCTAATAGAGAACATGCCTGGTTGTGGTGGATCAGGCAGAAATCCAGAACCTTCTACATACGGAGCTTCTGCTCGCGACCCCCCCCCCCCCTCCCCCTTAATATGCTACCAATTAGAGGAACTCGAAAAACCGTGAGCTTAAACAGTATGTCCCAGACCAGAGTAGTGGTTAGATCAAGTTAATCTTAGTTAACTATCATCCTTGGGTCGAAACCATACAGCAGCTGGTTGTCAGAGAGTTCTTCCTGGTCTCTTGGAGCACGTCCTGCATATGTTTCACTTTCACTGAAACAGGAAGACGCCCAAAGGGGACTTAGATACTGAAACATACCATACTTTGTTATTTGGGGGGGTTTAAACATTTTACAAACATGATTTTGTCAACTCATTTCATAATGACTTTATAAAGTGTATAATATTGGGCCGGTTTCCCGAACACAGATTATGCCTAGTTCTGGACTAAAAGGAGAACCTGAAAGTGCTTTTTAGTCCAGGACAGGACTGGGCTTCATTTGTGTCTGGGAAACCAGTCCATATAAATGTAGGATATTTCCAGACTAGAATTGGCCCTCCCTTGGTATGTCTGACTCATAGAAGCGTATGCGTATCCCCTCAGCAGCAGTCAAGAGTTGAATATATCAGGACCCTTTAATTAACAAACCTTTTTACTATCTGAGTAGAGGGGGTCGGAATGGTTTACAGATTGCGTCCCTTTAGTTGTGTTTCTGAGGAAATGTCCCAACTCTCAGGCTGAGTGAATGAATGTGCTTGACACCCCTGAAAGTTGAACGACATGGAGGAAATGGAAATGGGAGGGCAGGGGGATAAAATCCAGTCTAAATTCACCCACAGAGTTGACATATTCTGTCAGACGGCCAACTGTGAGTCGAGTTGAAGTCTGGATACTTTGTGTGGGGGATTTCTGACTCATATAAGCTGTTTCCTTCCCTCACCCTCTTGCTCTCTCCTTACCTCGAACCCTCCCTTTCTTTCTGTCTGCTTTTCACTGGGTACTACTATGTTCAGATCCTCCGTTCCAGTTGTTATGGGAGTCCATGCCCCATGGAACCAAATCAACTTTACAATGATGTCATTAATTTTTTTGTACGAGACTGAATATTCTACACAGTGTGTATAGGGGTGGTATAGCAACATAGAGGGGGAAAGTCCTGTTTTGCTTCATATTGTGTGTGGGATCTGGGGGTGGAACATTTCACAGTGGTTTGTCAAAGTATATAAACTGTTTAGTGGTTTTGCTGGTTTGATGAGACACGAAGTCATCTGACGTTAAAAATGAATCACTGGATATGATTGTTTGTTCGTTCGATGTGGTCTTTTTTACGTCTGTAAAATGAACAATGGCATGAAGGGTTTTACCTCGTCAGTTGCAAATGACGGTGGAAATTGTCCCCTCATTGCGAACATATTGATATAACCATCATATTGAGTCACACGATGACATGGTGGGTGTGGTCCTCCCACTACGACTCAGGAAAGCAGTGTATGAGGCTACAGATGAAATAAAGGATGAACTTCACAGGATGGTGAAGGTGCACGGTGATCTTGATGCTCTTTTCCAATAAATATTGAGGATCTTATTTTGGTGACATGATAATTGATGCTTGACTGCCTTTTGACATATTAAAAAAAATCACCATAATAATCTCATTGTAATAACGGAGCAGGTTCAGGGAAAACGTTTAATAAAACAACAAAAGTATCAAGACACGCCGGGGCGGCAGGGTAGCCTAGTGGTTAGAGCGTTGGGCTAGTAACCAAAAGGTTGCAAGTTCGAATAACCGAGCTGACAAGGTACAAATCTGTCGTTCTGCCCCTGAACAGGCAGTTAACCCACTGTTCCTAGGCCGTCATTCAAAATAAGAATTTGTTCTTAACTGACTTGCCTGGCTAAATAAAGGTCAAATTAAATGAGAACTATACCAACTGCTGAGAAAACATAAGAGACATATAAAAGAGGAGGTAATGATGAAGGTAATGATGAAGGTCCAGGTGTGAATCATAATGATTAATAGGTGCGTGTAATGATGAGTGCCAGGTGTGAATCATAATGATTAATAGGTGCGTGTAATGATGAGTGCCAGGTGTGAATCATAATGATTAATAGGTGCGTGTAATGATGAGTGCCAGGTGTGAATCATAATGATTAATAGGTGCGTGTAATGATGAGTGCCAGGTGTGCATCATAATGATTAATAGGTGCGTGTAATGATGAGTGCCAGGTGTGAATCATAATGATAAATAGGTGCGCGTAATGATGAGTGCCAGGTGTGAATCATAATGATTAATAGGTGTGCGTAATGATGAGTGCCAGGTGTGAATCATAATGATTAATAGGTGCGTGTAATGATGAGTGCCAGGTGTGAATCATAGTGATTAATAGGTGCGTGTAATGATGAGTGCCAGGTGTGAATCATAATGAGTAATAGGTGCGTGTAATGATGAGTGCCAGGTGTGCGTAATGATGAATCCGAGGAGCAGGAGAATATGTGACACATGGAGACTAGCCTTCACCCCCCTACTGTATCTGCCAGCTGTTGGTTAGAACACACATACCAAGACCAGAGGAGGCACATTTGCTGTTTTAACACAACAATCATTGTGAAAAAAAAATCGGTTGAGTTGAAAATGCAATGGAAACACATAATTTTTAGTCATTACATGAAAACTTAATAAGCGAAAAAGTTGGATGGAAACCTAGCTACTGACACAATCAACTTCAACTTTAGCCTGAGTGTACTCTCCATCACCACGTTACCAGGATGACAGAGCTCTCCATCACCACGTTACCAGGGTGACAGAGCTCTCCATCACCACGTTACCAGGGTGACAGAGCTCTCCATCACCACGTTACCAGGGTGACAGAGCTCTCCATCACCACGTTACCAGGATGACAGAGCTCACCTTGAGAAGACAAGTCTCCACCCTGATACCATTCAGCAAGTATTTCCTGTGACTGTGCCTTAAAACTAAAATGTTTTCCTGGTAGACCTGGTCATAAAGGCTGTTCTAGTCCAGGGTGGACCTGGTCATAAAGGCTGTTCTAGTCCAGGGTGGACCTGGTCATAAAGGCTGTTCTAGTCCAGGGTGGAGTGGTGGGCACTGCTGCCTTGTCGAGGTGGACCTGGTCATAAAGGCTGTTCTAGTCCAGGGTGGAGTGGTGGGCACTGCTGCCTTGTCGAGGTGGACCTGGTCATAAAGGCTGTTCTAGTCCAGGGTGGAGTGGTGGGCACTGCTGCCTTGTAGAGGAGGACCTGGTCATAAAGGCTGTTCTAGTCCAGGGTGGAGTGGTGGGCACTGCTGCCTTGTCGAGGTGGACCTGGTCATAAAGGCTGTTCTAGTCCAGGGTGGACCTGGTCATAAAGGCTGTTCTAGTCCAGGGTGGAGTGGTGGGCACTGCTGCCTTGTCGAGGTGGACCTGGTCATAAAGGCTGTTCTAGTCCAGGGTGGACCTGGTCATAAAGGCTGTTCTAGTCCAGGGTGGAGTGGTGGGCACTGCTGCCTTGTCGAGGTGGACCTGGTCATAAAGGCTGTTCTAGTCCAGGGTGGAGTGGTGGGCACTGCTGCCTTGTCGAGGTGGACCTGGTCATAAAGGCTGTTCTAGTCCAGGGTGGAGTGGTGGGCACTGCTGCCTTGTCGAGGTGGACCTGGTCATAGAGGCTGTTCTAGTCCAGGGTGGAGTGGTGGGCACTGCTGCCTTGTCGAGGTGGACCTGGTCATAAAGGCTGTTCTAGTCCAGGGTGGAGTGGTGGGCACTGCTGCCTTGTCAAGGTGGACCTGGTCATAAAGGCTGTTCTAGTCCAGGGTGGAGTGGTGGGCTCTGCTGCCTTGTAGAGGAGGACCTGGTCATAAAGGTGGGCTCTGCTGCCTTGTAGAGGTGCACCTGGTCATAAAGGTGGGCTCTGCTGCCTTGTAGAGGTGCACCTGGTCATAAAGGTGGGCTCTGCTGCCTTGTAGAGGTGGACCTGGTCATAAAGGTGGGCTCTGCTGCCTTGTAGAGGTGGACCTGGTCATAAAGGTGGGCTCTGCTGCCTTGTAGA
Source organism: Oncorhynchus masou masou (assembly GCF_036934945.1). Classification (NCBI taxonomy): domain Eukaryota; kingdom Metazoa; phylum Chordata; class Actinopteri; order Salmoniformes; family Salmonidae; genus Oncorhynchus; species Oncorhynchus masou. The sequence goes on along the minus strand of NC_088221.1, from coordinate 50,408,119 downwards.
GGAGGACCTGGTCATAAAGGTGGGCTCTGCTGCCTTGTAGAGGTGGACCTGGTCATAAAGGCTGTTCTAGTCCAGGGTGGAGTGGTGGGCTCTGCTGCCTTGTAGAGGTGGACCTGGTCATAAAGGTGGGCTCTGCTGCCTTGTAGAGGTGCACCTGGTCATAAAGGTGGGCTCTGCTGCCTTGTAGAGGTGCACCTGGTCATAAAGGTGGGCTCTGCTGCCTTGTAGAGGTGCACCTGGTCATAAAGGTGGGCTCTGCTGCCTTGTAGAGGTGTACCTGGTCATAAAGGCTGTTCTAGTCCAGGGTGGAGTGGTGGGCTCTGCTGCCTTGTAGAGGAGGACCTGGTCATAAAGGTGGGCTCTGCTGCCTTGTAGAGGTGCACCTGGTCATAAAGGTGGGCTCTGCTGCCTTGTAGAGGTGGACCTGGTCATAAAGACTGGTCTAGTCCAGGGTGGAGTGGTGGGCACTGCTGCCTAGTATAGGTAATGGACTAGAACAGCCTTTATGACCTTCGCCCGGATTCTAAAGGACATCGCTCACAAACAGCCCCAACACTTCACACAGGAGCAACAGATCAATAGACACCCCGCCCAGACCAGCGAGACACTCTCTCAGACCTGCGGGACCCTCCCAAGAGGGGACCTGCGGGACCCACGTCAAGAGGACCTACATCCAGACCAGACCACGCCACCCCCACCCCAATCAATCAACACCCCCCCCAAGTCAACCCACTTTATGGAACACAAAGCCTTTACCATATCATCCTGGAATATCCAAGGCCTGAGGTCATCTGCCTTTGGCCTAGAGAGCAGTAACCTGGACTTCACCAAGAAATTGGGAAATGCAGACGTTGTCATCCTACAAGACACCTGGTATAGAGTAGACTGACCCACTGGTTGCCCTCCAGGTTACAGAGAGCTGGTCGTCCCATCCACCAAACTACCAGGTGTGAAACAGGGAAGGGACTCAGGGGGTATGCAAACTTGGTATAGAGCACGCCTAACTCACTCTATTAAATTAATCAAAACAGGAACATTTCACATTTGGCTAGAAATTCTAAAGGAAATTATCCTAACAGAGAAAAATGTCCTCCTGTGTGCTACCTATATCCCCCCACTAGAATCCCCATACTTTAATGAAGACAGCTTCTCCATCCTGGAGGGGGAAATCAATCATTTCCAGGCCCAGGGACATGTACTAGTCTGTGGCGACCTAAATGCCAGAACCCGACAAGAACCTGACACCCTCAGCACACAGGGGGACAAGCACCTGCCTGGAGATGACAGACCCCCATATGCCCCCCTAGACACAACTACGACAACATAGCCAACAAACTCCTGCAGCTCTGTCGCACGCTGGGTACGTACATAGTCAATGGTAGGCTTTGAGGGGACTCCTATGGTAGGTTCACCTATAGCTCATCTCTTGGCAGTAGTACTGTAGACTACTTCATCACTGACCTCAACCCAGAGTCTCTCAGAGTGTTCACAGTCAGTCCACTGACACCCCTATCAGATCACAGCAAAATCACAGTCTACTTAAACAGAGCAATACTCAATCATGAGGCATCAAAGCCAAAGGAACTGAGTAACATTAAGAAATGCTATGGGTGGAAGGAATGTAGTGTGGAAACCTACCAAAAAATATTAGGCAACAACAAATACAATCCCTTTTAGAAAACTTCCTGGACAAAACGTTCCACTGTAATAGTGAAGGTGTAAACTAGGCAGAGGAAACTCTAAACAGTATATTTGACCTCTCAGCTTCCCTATCAAATCAAAAATGTCAAACAGAAAACCGAAGAAAATTAACAATGACAAATGGTTTGATGAAGAATGCAAAAACCTAAGAAAGAAATTGAGAAACCTGTCCAACCAAAGACATAGAGACCCGGAAAACCTGAGTCTACGCCTTCACTATGGTGAATCACTAAAACAATATAGAAATATATTACGGAAAAAGAAGGAACAGCATGTCAGAAATCAGCTCAATGTAATTGAAGAATCCATAGACTCTAACCACTTTTGGGAAAATTGGAAAACACTAAATAAACAACAACACAAAGAATTATCTATCCAAAATGGAGATGTTTGGGTAAACCACTTCTCCAATCTTTTTGGCTATATAACAAATAACAAACAGCAAAAACATATACATGATCAAATCTTAGAATCAACTATTAAAATATATCAGAACCCACTGGATTCTCCAATTACCTTGAATGAGTTACAGGACAAAATAATAACCTTCCAAACCAAAAAGGCCTGTGGTGTTGATGGTATCCTCAATGAAATTATAAAATGTACAGACCACAAATTCCAAATGGCTATGCTTAAACACTTTAGACCTTTGTGCTGCCTTTGATACCATCGATCACCACGTTCTTTTGGAGAGATTGGAAACCCAGATTGGTCTACACAGACTATTTCTGGCCTGTTTAAGATCTTATCTGTCAGAAAGACATCAGTTTGTCTCTGTGAATGGTTTGTCCTCTGTAAATTCCGGTGTTCCTCAAGGCCCCGTTTTAGGACCACTATTGTTTTCACTATATATTTTACCTCTTGGTGATGTCATTCAGAAACATAATGTTAACTTTCACTGCTATGCGGACGATACATAGCTGTACATTTCAATGAAACATGGTGAAGCCCCAAAATTGCCCTCCCTGGAAGCCTGTGTTTCAGACATAAGGAAGTGGATGGCTGCAAACTTTCTACTTTTTAACTCAGACAAAACAGAGATGCTTGTTCTAGGTCCCAAGAAACAAAGAGATCTTCTGTTGAATCTGACAATTAATCTTAATGGTTGTACAGTCGTCTCAAATAAAACTGTGAAAAACCTATGCGTTACTCTGGACCCTGATCTCTCTTTTGAGGAACATATCAAGACTGTTTCAAGGACAGATTTTTTTCCATCTACATAACATTGCAAAAATCAGAAACTTTCTGTCCAAAAATGATGCAGAAAAATAAATCCATGCTTTTGTTACTTCTAAGTTAGACTACTGCAATGCTCTGCTTTCCGGGCTACCCAGATAAAGCACTAAATAAACTTTAGTTAGTGTTAAACACGGCTGATAGAATCCTGACTAGAACCAAAATATTTGATCATATTACTCCAGTGCTAGCCTCCTTACACTGGCTTCCTGTTAAGGCTAGAGCTGATTTCAAGGTTTTACTGCTAACCTACAAGCATTACATGGTCTTGCTCCTACCCATCTTTCTGATTTGGTCCTGCCGTACATACCTACATGTACACTACAGCTCCAGCAAAAAGCTGGAGGCAGGACTTTCTCCTATAAAGCTCAAATTTTATGGAATGTTCTGCCTATCCATGTAAAAGGCGTAGACTCGGTCTCAACCTTTAAGTCTTTACTGAAGACTCATCTCTTTAGTAGGTCCTATGATTGAGTGTCTGGCCCAGGAGTGTGAAGGTGAACAGAAAGGCACTCAAGCAACGAACTACCCTTGCTGTCTCTGCCTGGCCGGTTCCCCTCTCTCCACTCGGATTCTCTGCCTCTAACCCTATTACAGGGGCTGAGTCACTGGCTTACTGGTGCTCTTCCATGCCGTTCCTAGGAGGGGTGAGCCACTTGAGTGGGTTGAGTCACTGACGTGGTCTTCCTGTTTGGGTTGGCACCCCCCCCCCCCCCACACCTTGGGTTCGTGCCGTGGGGGAGATCTTTGTGGCCTATACTCGGACTTGTCTCAGGATGGTAAGTTGGTGGTTGAAGATATCCCTCTAGGTGGTGTGGGGGCTGTGCTTTGGCAGAGTGAATGGGGTTATATCCTGCCTGTTTGGCCCTGTCCGGGGGTATCGTCAGACGGGGCCACAGTGTCTCCTGACACCTCCTGTCTCAGCCTCCAGTATTTATGCTGCAATAGTTTATGTGTCAGAGGGCTAGGGTCAGTCTGTTAGTCTTATTGAATTGAGAGCAGAATTGGTAAACCGCAGCTCCTCAGATAAGAGAGAAGTCTTTAGGAGTCAGGAGTCTAACTGGCATCCTATTCCCTTTGTAGTGCACAACTACCCATAGGGCTCTGGTCAAAAGTAGTGCACTATATAGGGAGTAGGGTTCTATAGGGCTCTGGTCAAAAGTATTGCACTATATAGGGAATAGGGTGCCATAGGGCTCTGGTCAAAAGTAGTGCACTATATAGGGAATAGGGTGCCATAGGGCTCTGGTCAAAAGTAGTGCACTATATAGGGAGTAGGGTGCCATAGGGCTCTGGTCAAAAGTAGTGCACTATATAGGGAGTAGGGTGCCATAGGGCTCTGGTCAAAAGTAGTGCACTATATAGGGAATAGGGTGCCATAGGGCTCTGGTCAAAAGTAGTGCACTATATAGGGAGTAGTGTGCCATAGGGCTCTGGTCAAAAGTAGTGCACTATATAGGGAGTAGGGTGCCATAGGGCCATTAGCCAGCAGGGAGATTCCTGCAAGTGAAGTGAACAGTACAGTGAACCCAGAGTTGTAATGGCCCCAGTGGTCTCCAGCTACAACACTGAACTGTGCTGTAGGGCAGGGGTTCTCCAACGATTTGGGGCCAGCGACACCTTTTGTGAAAGCAAATTCATCAGGGACCCCCTCATAATCAGAACACAACTTGAGTGAGATAAAAAAAAAATATATATATATATAGTTAGTTTATATAGTTAGTTTTACGATGACTTCTGCAATGCACGGCAAGATGGATCAAGTCCCAGGCCCTGGAAAGGAACATCTCTTGCCATCGGAGAGGTAAAACATTGTGCAGTTTTCAAGCTAATTTCTTGAAATTATACACATTTAGTCATTTTAAAGATAACATCCTGCAATAATGCAAATTTTGCCAAGAGGCAGAGAGAAAACTATGCAGTTGAAAAATTAGGTGGAAACACAGACAATGCCACTGGTTCTGAACGTGAGTCATAGATAATGCCACTGGTTCTGAACGTGAGTCATAGATAATACCACTGGTTCTGAACGTGAGTCATAGATAATACCACTGGTTCTGAACGTGAGTCATAGACAATACCACTGGTTCTGAACGTGAGTCATAGATAATACCACTGGTTCTGAACGTGAGTCATAGATAATGCCACTGGTTCTGAACGTGAGTCATAGATAATACCACTGGTTCTGAACGTGAGTCATAGATAATGCCACTGGTTCTGAACGTGAGTCATAGATAATGCCAATGGTTCTGAACGTGAGTCATAGATAATACCACTGGTTCTGAACGTGAGTCATAGATAATACCACTGGTTCTGAACGTGAGTCATAGATAATACCACTGGTTCTGAACGTGAGTCATAGATAATACCACTGGTTCTGAACGTGAGTCATAGACAATACCACTGGTTCTGAACGTGAGTCATAGATAATACCACTGGTTCTGAACGTGAGTCATAGATAATGCCACTGGTTCTGAACGTGAGTCATAGATAATACCACTGGTTCTGAACGTGAGTCATAGATAATGCCACTGGTTCTGAACGTGAGTCATAGATAATGCCACTGGTTCTGAACGTGAGTCATAGATAATACCACTGGTTCTGAACGTGAGTCATAGATAATGCCACTGGTTCTGAACGTGAGTCATAGATAATACCACTGGTTCTGAACGTGAGTCATAGATAATACCACTGGTTCTGAACATGAGTCATAGATAATACCACTGGTTCTGAACGTGAGTCATAGATAATACCACTGGTTCTGAACGTGAGTCATAGATAATGCCACTGGTTCTGAACGTGAGTCATAGATAATACCACTGGTTCTGAACGTGAGTCATAGATAATGCCACTGGTTCTGAACGTGAGTCATAGATAATGCCACTGGTTCTGAACGTGAGTCATAGATAATGCCACTGGTTCTGAACGTGAGTCATAGATAATGCCACTGGTTCTGAACGTGAGTCATAGATAATGCCACTGGTTCTGAAGCGTGAGTCATAGATAATGCCACTGGTTCTGAACGTGAGTCATAGATAATGCCACTGGTTCTGAACGTGAGTCATAGATAATGCCACTGGTTCTGAACGTGAGTCATAGATAATGCCACTGGTTCTGAACGTGAGTCATAGATAATGCCACTGGTTCTGAACGTGAGTCATAGATAATACCACTGGTTCTGAACGTGAGTCATAGACAATACCACTGGTTCTGAACGTGAGTCATAGATAATGCCACTGGTTCTGAACGTGAGTCATAGATAATGCCACTGGTTCTGAACGTGAGTCATAGACAATACCACTGGTTCTGAACGTGAGTCATAGACAATGCCACTGGTTCTGAACGTGAGTCATAGACAATACCACTGGTTCTGAACGTGAGTCATAGATAATACCACTGGTCCTGAACGTGAGTCATAGATAATACCACTGGTTCTGAACGTGAGTCATAGACAATACCACTGGTTCTGAACGTGCATCATTGCATCAACCTACACTCAGTGGAGAGATGGTTCAGCTATTTTCCACAGGAAATGGGATTATTTTAAGTGGTGTTGGAGTGATACCAGATTCTGTCCTGGACAAGGGGAGACACCCAGAGCCAAACATCCTCGCTTTGATTTACTTATGTATGACTTACAGTATATGATCTGTATACTTGGCTCACTTCGAATAACATTTCACATAAATCAGATTATTTCTGACTAAAACAAGAGTATTATGTCTGCTTATGCATACAGTCTATTGTTTGGCCAGATTGAAATACGAACTGAAGGATGTGCTAGCAAAGGAAGGGAAAGTGAAGGGGACTTGGTGTCTGAGCTCCTTCTAATTTATATATCTTTCTCCAGACCATGGCCTCATCCCCCTGAAGGAGATGAAAAGAAATGGGGAGGAGGTGGGGGGAGGAGAGATGAGGAGGTGTGGGGAGAGGAGGAAGGGGTGAGGAGAAGAGAGAGTGAGGTGAGAGGAGGAGGGGTGAGGAGAAGAGTGGAGGAGTGAGGAGATAGTGAGGAGAAGGAGGAGGGGTGAGGAGAGAGGAGGAGGGTTGAGGAGAGGAGAGAGTGAGGAGAAAGGAGGAGGGGTGAGGAGAAGAGTGGAGGGGTGAGGAGATGGTGAGGAGGGATAGGGAGGAGGGGTGAGGAGAGAGGAGGAGGGGTGAGGAGAAGAGTGGAGGGGTGAGGAGATTGTGAGGAGGGATAGGGAGGAGGGGTGAGGAGAGAGGAGGAGGGGTGAGGAGAAGAGTGGAGGGTGAGGAGAT
>NC_088221.1:50370922-50395922 GCF_036934945.1 Oncorhynchus masou masou | reverse complement strand
AATACACTGGAGTTGCCTACCAAGATGACATTGAATATTCCTGAGTGTGTCACGCCCTGGTCGAAATATATTGTGTTTGTCTTTATTTATTTGGTCAGGCCAGGGTGTGACATGGGTTTATTGTGGTGTGTTTTGTCTTGGGGTTTTGTTAGGTATTGGGTGTGTGGCTTAGTGGGGGTATCTAGCATAGTCTATGGCTGTCTGGAGTGGTTCTCAATCAGAGGCAGGTGATTATCATTGTCTCTGATTGGGAACCATATTTAGGCAGCCATATTCTTTGAGTATTTGGTGGGTGATTGTTCCTGTCTCTGTGTTTGTGTTCACCAGATAGGCTGTATAGGTTTTCACGTTCGTTCTTTGTTTTGTTCGTTATTTCATGTCTAGTTCATTTCATTAAAGAACATGAATAACCACCACGCTGCATTTTGGCCCGCTTCTCCTTCGACAGACGAGAACCGTTACAGAGTGGCCTAGTTACAGTTTTGACCTAAATCGTCTTGAAACTTTGATCAACAACCAACTTCTGCCTGTCTGTCTGTCTGTCTGTATATATATCTGTCTGTCTGTCTGTCTGCCCTCTGCCTTCCTGTCTGTCACAACAAACCTCTGTCACAACAGACATGATGGGTTTACAAGCCAGGTCCAACAGACTGAAGACTGGTCTTAGTACAGTAGTGCAAACCATCTGGAAAAGTGTGAGTTCCAACCAGTCAGTTATCATTTCAGTTATCCTCTGTCTAATTACTTCCAGTCAAAACCACCCTGACTCAGGGCTGGGGGAACAGCTTTAGGGTCATTGTCATGTGACCAGATCTACCATATTGTGTGCATCACAGTCATGATGAGAACAGGGGTTTCCTGTGTGTGTTAGTGTTTTTTGTTGATGTGTATTTTGACCTCTGTTTTGTTATTTTCTGGTCTTGTGTCAACGTGCTTTCGGTCTACCGGTATGTAAATGTTTCTGAGTCACCTCCTTGGAATAATAGGAAGTAATCTGTTTTTATGGGGAAACACGAGGAGGACATCTTTAAAATAACACACAGTCAGTACTTTACCTCTTGACTAAAGAGAACAGACAGTCAGTACATTACCTCTTGATTATAAAGAACAGACAGTCAGTATATTACCTCTTGATTATAAAGAACAGTCAGTACATTACCTCTTGATTATAAAGAACAGACAGTCAGTACATTACCTCTTGATTATAAAGAACAGACAGTCAGTACATTACCTCTTGACTAAAAAGAACAGACAGTCAGTACATTACCTCTTGATTATAAAGAACAGACAGTCAGTACATTACCTCTTGACTAAAGAGAACAGACAGTCAGTACATTACCTCTTGACTAAAGAGAACAGACAGTCAGTACATTACCTCTTGATTAAAAAGAACAGACAGTCAGTACATTACCTCTTGATTAAAAAGAACAGACAGTCAGTACATTACCTCTTGATTATAAAGAACAGACAGTCAGTACATTACCTCTTGATTATAAAGAACAGACAGTCAGTACATTACCTCTTGACTAAAAAGAACAGACAGTCAGTACATTACCTCTTGACTAAAAAGAACAGACAGTCAGTACATTACCTCTTGACTAAAAAGAACAGACAGTCAGTACATTACCTCTTGACTAAAGAGAACAGACAGTCAGTACATTACCTCTTGACTAAAGAGAACAGACAGTCAGTACATTACCTCTTGATTAAAAAGAACAGACAGTCAGTACATTACCTCTTGATTAAAAAGAACAGACAGTCAGTACATTACCTCTTGATTATAAAGAACAGACAGTCAGTACATTACATCTTGATTATAAAGAACAGACAGTCAGTACATTACCTCTTGACTAAAAAGAACAGACAGTCAGTACATTACCTCTTGACTAAAAAGAACAGACAGTCAGTACATTACCTCTTGATTATAAAGAACAGACAGTCAGTACATTACCTCTTGACTAAAAAGAACAGACAGTCAGTACATTACCTCTTGATTATAAAGAACAGTCAGTACATTACCTCTTGATTATAAAGAACAGACAGTCAGTACATTACCTCTTGATTAAAAAGAACAGACAGTCAGTACATTATCTCTTGACTAAAAAGAACAGACAGTCAGTACATTACCTCTTGATTATAAAGAACAGACAGTCAGTACATTACCTCTTGATTATAAAGAACAGACAGTCAGTACATTACCTCTTGACTAAAGAGAACAGACAGTCAGTATATTACCTCTTGATTATAAAGAACAGACAGTCAGTACATTACCTCTTGACTAAAGAGAACAGACAGTCAGTTCATTACCTCTTGATTAAAAAGAACAGACAGTCAGTACATTACCTCTTGACTAAAAAGAACAGACAGTCAGTACATTACCTCTTGACTAAAAAGAACAGACAGTCAGTCCATTACCTCTTGATTAAAAAGAACAGACAGTCAGTACATTACCTCTTGACTAAAAAGAACAGACAGTCAGTACATTACCTCTTGACTAAAGAGAACAGACAGTCAGTACATTACCTCTTGACTAAAGAGAACAGACAGTCAGTACATTACCTCTTGACTAAAGAGAACAGACAGTCAGCACATTACCTCTTGACTAAAGAGAACAGACAGTCAGTACATTACCTCTTGACTAAAAAGAACAGACAGTCAGTCCATTACCTCTTGATTGTAAAGAACAGACAGTCAGTACATTACCTCTTGACTAAAGAGAACAGACAGTCAGTACATTACCTCTTGATTATAAAGAACAGACAGCCAGTACATTACCTCTTGATTATAAAGAACAGACAGTCAGCACATTACCTCTTGACTAAAGAGAACAGACAGTCAGTCCATTACCTCTTGACTAAAGAGAACAGACAGTCAGTACTTTAGCTCTTGACTAAAGAGAACAGACAGTCAGTACATTACCTCTTGACTAAAGAGAACAGACAGTCAGTACATTACCTCTTGACTAAAGAGAACAGACAGTCAGTCCATTACCTCTTGACTAAAGATAACAGACAGTCAGTACATTACCTCTTGACTAAAAAGAACAGACAGTCAGTACATTACCATTTGACTAAAGAGAACAGACAGTCAGTCCATTACGTCTTGACTAAAAAGAACAGACAGTCAGTACATTACCTCTTGACTAAAGAGAACAGACAGTCAGTACATTACCTCTTGACTAAAGAGAACAGACAGTCAGTACATTACCTCTTGACTAAAGAGAACAGACAGTCAGTACATTACCTCTTGATTATAAAGAACAGACAGTCAGTACATTACCTCTGGATTATAAAGAACAAACAGTCAGTGCATTACCTCTTGACTAAAGAGAACAGACAGTCAGTACATTACCTCTTGATTATAAAGAACAGACAGTCAGTACATTACCTCTTGATTGTAAAGAACAGACAGTCAGTACATTACCTCTTGACTAAAGAGAACAGACAGTCAGTACATTACCTCTTGATTATAAAGAACAGACAGTCAGTACATTACCTCTTGATTATAAAGAACAGACAGTCAGTACATTGCCTCTTGACTAAAAAGAACAGACAGTCAGTACATTACCTCTTGATTATAAAGAACAGTCAGTACATTACCTCTTGATTATAAAGAACAGACAGTCAGTACATTACCTCTTGATTATAAAGAACAGACAGTCAGTACATTACCTCTTGATTATAAAGAACAGACAGTCAGTACATTACCTCTTGACTAAAAAGCACAGACAGTCAGTACATTACCTCTTGATTATAAAGAACAGACAGTCAGTACATTACCTCTTGATTAAAAAGAACAGACCGTCAGTACATTACCTCTTGATTATAAAGAACAGACAGTCAGTACATTACCTCTTGATTATAAAGAACAGACAGTCAGTACATTACCTCTTGACTAAAAAGAACAGACAGTCAGTACATTATCTCTTGACTAAAAAGAACAGACAGTCAGTACATTACCTCTTGATTATAAAGAACAGACAGTCAGTACATTACCTCTTGACTACAAAGAACAGACAGTCAGTACATTACCTCTTGATTATAAAGAACAGACAGTCAGTACATTACATCTTGATTATAAAGAACAGACAGTCAGTACATTACCTCTTGACTAAAAAGAACAGACAGTCAGTACATTACCTCTTGACTAAAAAGAACAGACAGTCAGTACATTACCTCTTGATTATAAAGAACAGACAGTCAGTACATTACCTCTTGACTAAAAAGAACAGACAGTCAGTACATTACCTCTTGATTATAAAGAACAGACAGTCCGTACATTACCTCTTGATTATAAAGAACAGACAGTCAGTCCATTACCTCTTGACTAAAGAGAACAGACAGTCAGTACATTACCTCTTGATTATAAAGAACAGACAGTCAGTCCATTACCTCTTGACTAAAGAGAACAGACAGTCAGTACATTACCTCTTGACTAAAGAGAACAGACAGTCAGTACATTACCTCTTGAATAAAGAGAACAGGCAGTCAGTATATTACCTCTTGATTATAAAGAACAGACAGTCAGTACATTACCTCTTGACTAAAGAGAACAGACAGTCAGTATATTACCTCTTGATTATAAAGAACAGACAGTCAGTACATTACCTCTTGACTAAAGAGAACAGACAGTCAGTCCATTACCTCTTGATTAAAAAGAACAGACAGTCAGTACATTACCTCTTGACTAAAAAGAACAGACAGTCAGTACATTACCTCTTGACTAAAAAGAACAGACAGTCAGTCCATTACCTCTTGATTAAAAAGAACAGACAGTCAGTACATTACCTCTTGACTAAAAAGAACAGACAGTCAGTACATTACCTCTTGACTAAAGAGAACAGACAGTCAGTACATTACCTCTTGACTAAAGAGAACAGACAGTCAGTACATTACCTCTTGACTAAAGAGAACAGACAGTCAGCACATTACCTCTTGACTAAAGAGAACAGACAGTCAGTACATTACCTCTTGACTAAAAAGAACAGACAGTCAGTCCATTACCTCTTGATTATAAAGAACAGACAGTCAGTACATTACCTCTTGACTAAAGAGAACAGACAGTCAGTACATTACCTCTTGATTATAAAGAACAGACAGTCAGTACATTACCTCTTGATTATAAAGAACAGACAGTCAGCACATTACCTCTTGACTAAAGAGAACAGACAGTCAGTCCAATACCTCTTGACTAAAGAGAACAGACAGTCAGTACTTTAGCTCTTGACTAAAGAGAACAGACAGTCAGTACATTACCTCTTGACTAAAGAGAACAGACAGTCAGTACATTACCTCTTGACTAAAGAGAACAGACAGTCAGTACATTACCTCTTGACTAGAGTTAACAGACAGACAGTACATTACCTCTTGACTAAAAAGAACAGACAGTCAGTACATTACCATTTGACTAAAGAGAACAGACAGTCAGTCCATTACCTCTTGACTAAAAAGAACAGACAGTCAGTACATTACCTCTTGACTAAAGAGAACAGACAGTCAGTACATTACCTCTTGACTAAAGAGAACAGACAGTCAGTACATTACCTCTTGACTAAAGAGAACAGACAGTCAGTACATTACCTCTTGATTATAAAGAACAGACAGTCAGTACATTACCTCTTGATTATAAAGAACAGACAGTCAGTACATTACCTCTTGACTAAAAAGAACAGACAGTCAGTACATTACCTCTTGACTAAAAAGAACAGACAGTCAGTACATTACCTCTTGACTAAAAAGAACAGACAGTCAGTACATTACCTCTTGACTAAAGAGAACAGACAGTCAGTACATTACCTCTTGACTAAAGAGAACAGACAGTCAGTACATTACCTCTTGATTAAAAAGAACAGACAGTCAGTACATTACCTCTTGATTATAAAGAACAGACAGTCAGTACATTACCTCTTGATTATAAAGAACAGACAGTCAGTACATTACCTCTTGATTAAAAAGAACAGACAGTCAGTACATTACCTCTTGATTATAAAGAACAGACAGTCAGTACATTACCTCTTGACTAAAAAGAACAGACAGTCAGTACATTACCTCTTGATTATAAAGAACAGACAGTCAGTACATTACCTCTTGATTATAAAGAACAGACAGTCAGTACATTACCTCTTGACTAAAGAGAACAGACAGTCAGTACATTACCTCTTGACTAAAGAGAACAGACAGTCAGTACATTACCTCTTGATTAAAAAGAACAGACAGTCAGTACATTACCTCTTGATTAAAAAGAACAGACAGTCAGTACATTACCTCTTGCTTATAAAGAACAGACAGTCAGTACATTACCTCTTGACTAAAAAGAACAGACAGTCAGTACATTACCTCTTGACTAAAAAGAACAGACAGTCAGTACATTACCTCTTGATTATAAAGAACAGACAGTCAGTACATTACATCTTGATTATAAAGAACAGACAGTCAGTACATTACCTCTTGACTAAAAAGAACAGACAATCAGTACATTACCTCTTGACTAAAAAGAACAGACAGTCAGTACATTACCTCTTGATTATAAAGAACAGACAGTCCGTACATTACCTCTTGACTAAAAAGAACAGACAGTCAGTACATTACCTCTTGATTATAAAGAACAGTCAGTACATTACCTCTTGATTATAAAGAACAGACATTCAGTACATTACCTCTTGATTATAAAGAACAGACAGTCAGTACATTACCTCTTGATTATAAAGAACAGACAGTCAGTACATTACCTCTTGACTAAAGAGAACAGACAGTCAGTCCATTACCTCTTGACTAAAGAGAACAGACAGTCAGTACATTACCTCTTGATTATAAAGAACAGACAGTCAGTCCATTACCTCTTGACTAAAGAGAACAGACAGTCAGTACATTACCTCTTGACTAAAGAGAACAGACAGTCAGTACATTACCTCTTGACTAAAGAGAACAGACAGTCAGTATATTACCTCTTGATTATAAAGAACAGACAGTCAGTACATTACCTCTTGACTAAAGAGAACAGACAGTCAGTATATTACCTCTTGATTATAAAGAACAGACAGTCAGTACATTACCTCTTGACTAAAGAGAACAGACAGTCAGTCCATTACCTCTTGATTAAAAAGAACAGACAGTCAGTACATTACCTCTTGACTAAAAAGAACAGACAGTCAGTACATTACCTCTTGACTGAAAAGAACAGACAGTCAGTCCATTACCTCTTGATTAAAAAGAACAGACAGTCAGTACATTACCTCTTGACTAAAAAGAACAGACAGTCAGTACATTACCTCTTGACTAAAGAGAACAGACAGTCAGTCCATTACCTCTTGATTATAAAGAACAGACAGTCAGCACATTACCTCTTGACTAAAGAGAACAGACAGTCAGTACATTACCTCTTGACTAAAAAGAACAGACAGTCAGTCCATTACCTCTTGATTATAAAGAACAGACAGTCAGTACATTACCTCTTGACTAAAGAGAACAGACAGTCAGTACATTACCTCTTGATTATAAAGACCAGACAGTCAGTACATTACCTCTTGATTATAAAGAACAGACAGTCAGCACATTACCTCTTGACTAAAGAGAACAGACAGTCAGTACATTACCTCTTGACTAAAGAGAACAGACAGTCAGTACTTTAGCTCTTGACTAAAGAGAACAGACAGTCAGTACATTACCTCTTGACTAAAGAGAACAGACAGTCAGTACATTACCTCTTGACTAAAGAGAACAGACAGTCAGTCCATTACCTCTTGACTAAAGATAACAGACAGTCAGTACATTACCTCTTGACTAAAAAGAACAGACAGTCAGTACATTACCATTTGACTAAAGAGAACAGACAGTCAGTCCATTACCTCTTGACTAAAAAGAACAGACAGTCAGTACATTACCTCTTGATTAAAAAGAACAGACAGTCAGTACATTACCTCTTGATTATAAAGAACAGACAGTCAGTACATTACCTCTTGATTATAAAGAACAGACAGTCAGTGCATTACCTCTTGACTAAAGAGAACAGCCAGTCAGTCCATTACCTCTTGACTAAAAAGAACAGACAGTCAGTACATTACCTCTTGACTAAAGAGAACAGACAGTCAGTACATTACCTCTTGACTAAAAAGAACAGACAGTCAGTACATTACCTCTTGATTATAAAGAACAGACAGTCAGTACATTACCTCTTGATTATAAAGAACAGACAGTCAGTACATTACCTCTTGACTAAAGAGAACAGACAGTCAGTACATTACCTCTTGATTATAAAGAACAGACAGTCAGTACATTACCTCTTGATTATAAAGAACAGACAGTCAGTACATTACCTCTAGACTAAAAAGAACATACAGTCAGTACATTACCTCTTGACTAAAAAGAACAGACAGTCAGTACATTACCTCTTGATTAAAAAGAACAGACAGTCAGTACATTACCTCTTGATTATAAAGAACAGACAGTCAGTACATTACCTCTTGATTATAAAGAACAGACAGTCAGTACATTGCCTCTTGACTAAAAAGAACAGACAGTCAGTACATTACCTCTTGATTATAAAGAACAGTCAGTACATTACCTCTTGATTATAAAGAACAGACAGTCAGTACATTACCTCTTGATTATAAAGAACAGACAGTCAGTACATTACCTCTTGATTATAAAGAACAGACAGTCAGTACATTACCTCTTGACTAAAAAGCACAGACAGTCAGTACATTACCTCTTGATTATAAAGAACAGACAGTCAGTACATTACCTCTTGATTAAAAAGAACAGACAGTCAGTACATTACCTCTTGATTATAAAGAACAGACAGTCAGTACATTACCTCTTGATTATAAAGAACAGACAGTCAGTACATTACCTCTTGACTAAAAAGAACAGACAGTCAGTACATTACCTCTTGACTAAAAAGAACAGACAGTCAGTACATTACCTCTTGATTATAAAGAACAGACAGTCAGTACATTACCTCTTGACTACAAAGAACAGACAGTCAGTACATTACCTCTTGATTATAAAGAACAGTCAGTACATTACCTCTTGATTATAAAGAACAGACAGTCAGTACATTACCTCTTGATTATAAAGAACAGACAGTCAGTACATTACCTCTTGACTAAAGAGAACAGACAGTCAGTATATTACCTCTTGATTATAAAGAACAGACAGTCAGTACATTACCTCTTGACTAAAGAGAACAGACAGTCAGTACATTACCTCTTGATTAAAAAGAACAGACAGTCAGTACATTACCTCTTGACTAAAGAGAACAGACAGTCAGTACATTACCTCTTGATTAAAAAGAACAGACAGTCAGTACATTACCTCTTGACTAAAGAGAACAGACAGTCAGTACATTACCTCTTGATTATAAAGAACAGACAGTCAGTACATTACCTCTTGATTATAAAGAACAGACAGTCAGTGCATTACCTCTTGATTATAAAGAACAGACAGTCAGTACATTACCTTACATTACCTCTTGATTATAAAGAACAGACAGTCAGTACATTACCTCTTGATTATAAAGAACAGACAGTCAGTACATTACCTCTTGATTATAAAGAACAGACAGTCAGTGCATTACCTCTTGATTATAAAGAACAGACAGTCAGTACATTACCTCTTGATTATAAAGAACAGACAGTCAGTACATTACCTCTTGACTAAAGAGAACAGACAGTCAGTACATTACCTCTTGATTATAAAGAACAGTCAGTACATTACCTCTTGATTATAAAGAACAGACAGTCAGTACATTACCTCTTGACTAAAAAGAACAGACAGTCAGTACATTACCTCTTGATTATAAAGAACAGACAGTCAGTACATTACCTCTTGATTATAAAGAACAGACAGTCAGTGCATTACCTCTTGGTTATAAAGAACAGACAGTCAGTACATTACCTCTTGATTATAAAGAACAGACAGTCAGTACATTACCTCTTGACTACAGAGAACAGACAGTCAGTACATTACCTCTTGATTATAAAGAACAGTCAGTACATTACCTCTTGATTATAAAGAACAGACAGGCAGTACATTACCTCTTGACTAAAAAGAACAGACAGTCAGTACATTACCTCTTGATTATAAAGAACAGACAGTCAGTACATTACCTCTTGACTAAAGAGAACAGACAGTCAGTCCATTACCTCTTGACTAAAAAGAACAGACAGTCAGTACATTACCTCTTGACTAAAAAGAACAGACAGTCAGTACATTACCTCTTGACTAAAAAGAACAGACAGTCAGTACATTACCTCTTGACTAAAGAGAACAGACAGTCAGTACATTACCTCTTGACTAAAGAGAACAGACAGTCAGTCCATTACCTCTTGACTAAAAAGAACAGACAGTCAGTACATTACCTCTTGACTAAAGAGAACAGACAGTCAGTACATTACCTCTTGATTATAAAGAACAGACAGTCAGTACATTACCTCTTGATTATAAAGAACAGACAGTCAGTGCATTACCTCTTGACTAAAGAGAACAGACAGTCAGTCCATTACCTCTTGACTAAAAAGAACAGACAGTCAGTACATTACCTCTTGACTAAAGAGAACAGACAGTCAGTACATTACTTCTTGACTAAAGAGAACAGACAGTCAGTCCATTACCTCTTGACTAAAAAGAACAGACAGTCAGTACATTACCTCTTGACTAAAGAGAACAGGCAGTCAGTACATTACCTCTTGATTATAAAGAACAGACAGTCCGTACATTACCTCTTGATTATAAAGAACAGACAGTCAGTACATTACCTCTTGACTAAAGAGAACAGACAGTCAGTCCATTACCTCTTGACTAAAAAGAACAGACAGTCAGTACATTACCTCTTGAGTAAAAAGAACAGACAGTCAGTCCATTACCTCTTGACTAAAAAGAACAGACAGTCAGTCCATTACCTCTTGATTAAAAATAACAGACAGTCAGTACATTACCTCTTGATTATAAAGAACAGACAGTCAGTACATTACCTCTTGATTATAAAGAACAGTCAGTACATTACCTCTTGATTATAAAGAACAGTCAGTACATTACTTCTTGATTATAAAGAACAGACAGTCAGTACATTACCTCTTGATTATAAAGAACACGCAATAGATGAGGTAAAGATGTCAATCAATCTCAAACAATGGAGTTGCCATGGAAACGCGTGGGGGGAAAGATCCCAAGTTTCCTCATTGGCCCCAAGAAAAAATAGCCTACATTTAGGATATAGTTTTAAATATGTATTTCACACTGTGTTGAAGTTAATAATCAGAGTATAATGCTTGTATGGATGTTAATCCCAACACACGTTCATGTCAGGCACTGCAGTTAAAAGACGGCATTGACTAACACCACCAATTTCTGTACGCTAGCTATGCTAACCAGCTTATACGAATGGGAGCTAGCGTTTAGCAGTCACTTTTTCTAAACCTGAAAAGAGACAACTTCTACATGTTATTCAGCGAAAAAAAGACAAATATATCAAAATCGGACTTAAGAAACCACATTGCAGTGCTGTGAAGTACTTAAGTAAAAAAATACTTTAAAAGTACTACTTGAGTTGTTTTTTTAGTTTACTTTACTATTTATATTTTTGACAACTTAATCCTGACACCCCAAAGGTCGTCGTTACATTTTGAGTGCTTTAGCAGGTCAGGAAAATGATGCAATTCACACACTTATCAAGACAACATCCCTGGTTGTCCCTACTGCCTCTGATCTGGAGGACTCACTAAACAGAGAACATCCCTGGTCATCCCTTCTAGCCTCTGATCTGGAGGACTCACTAAACAGAGAACATCCCTGGTCATCCCTTCTAGCCTCTGATCTGGAGGACTCACTAAACAGAGAACATCCCTGGTCCATCCCTACTGCCTCTGATCTGGAGGACTCACTAAACAGAGAACATCCCTGGTCCATCCCTACTGCCTCTGATCTGGTGGACTCACTAAACAGAGAACATCCCTGGTCGTCCCTACTGCCTCTGATCTGGAGGACTCACTAAACAGAGAACATCCCTGGTCGTCCCTACTGCCTCTGATCTGGAGGACTCACTAAACAGAGAACATCCCTGGTCATCCCTTCTAGCCTCTGATCTGGAGGACTCACTAAACAGAGAACATCCCTGGTCATAACTGTACTGTACCCTGGTTAAGGTTTAGGTCTATAACTGTACCCTGGTTCAGGTCTATAACTGTACCCTGGTTCAGGTCTATAACTGTACCCTGGTTCAGGTATATAACTGTACCCTGGTTCAGGTCTATAACTGTACCCTGGTTAGGATCTATAACTGTACCCTGGTTTCAGGTCTATAACTGTACCCTGGTTCAGGTCTATAACTGTACCCTGGTTCAGGTCTATAACTGTACCCTGGTTCAGGTCTATAACTGTACCCTGGTTCAGGTCTATAACTGTACCCTGGTTCAGGTCTATAACTGTACCCTGGTTAGGATCTATAACTGTACCCTGGTTCAGGTCTATAACTGTACCCTGGTTCAGATCTATAACTGTACCCTGGTTCAGGTCTATAACTGTACCCTGGTTAGGATCTATAACTGTAGCCTGGTTCAGGTCTATAACTGTACCCTGGTTCAGGTCTATAACTGTACCCTGGTTCAGGTCTATAACTGTACCCTGGTTCAGGTCTATAACTGTACCCTGGTTCAGGTCTATAACTGTACCCTGGTTAGGATCTATAACTGTACCCTGGTTCAGGTCTATAACTGTACCCTGGTTAGGATCTATAACTGTACCCTGGTTCAGGTCTATAACTGTACCCTGGTTCAGGTCTATAACTGTACCCTGGTTCAGGTCTATAACTGTACCCTGGTTAGGATCTATAACTGTAGCCTGGTTCAGGTCTATAACTGTACCCTGGTTAGGATCTATAACTGTAGCCTGGTTCAGGTCTATAACTGTACCCTGGTTCAGGTCTATAACTGTACCCTGGTTCAGGTCTATAACTGTACCCTGGTTCAGGTCTATAACTGTACCCTGGTTAGGATCTATAACTGTAGCCTGGTTCAGGTCTATAACTGTACCCTGGTTCAGGTCTATAACTGTACCCTGGTTCAGGTCTATAACTGTACCCTGGTTCAGGTCTATAACTGTACCCTGGTTAGGATCTATAACTGTACCCTGGTTCAGGTCTATAACTGTACCCTGGTTCAGGTCTATAACTGTACCCTGGTTCAGGTCTATAACTGTACCCTGGTTCATGTCTATAACTGTACCCTGGTTAGGATCTATAACTGTACCCTGGTTCAGGTCTATAACTGTACCCTGGTTCATGTCTATAACTGTACCCTGGTTCAGGTCTATAACTGTACCCTGGTTCAGGTATATAACTGTACCCTGGTTCAGGTCTATAACTGTACCCTGGTTCATGTCTATAACTGTACCCTGGTTAGGATCTATAACTGTACCCTGGTTCAGATCTATAACTGTACCCTGGTTCAGGTCTATAACTGTACCCTGGTTCAGGTCTATAACTGTACCCTGGTTAGGATCTATAACTGTACCCTGGTTCAGGTCTATAACTGTACCCTGGTTCAGGTCTATAACTGTACCCTGGTTCAGGTATATAACTGTACCCTGGTTCAGGTCTATAACTGTACCCTGGTTCATGTCTATAACTGTACCCTGGTTAGGATCTATAACTGTACCCTGGTTCAGATCTATAACTGTACCCTGGTTCAGGTCTATAACTGTACCCTGGTTCAGGTCTATAACTGTACCCTGGTTAGGATCTATAACTGTACCCTGGTTAGGATCTATAACTGTACCCTGGTTCAGGTCTATAACTGTACCCTGGTTCAGGTCTATAACTGTACCCTGGTTAGGATCTATAACTGTACCCTGGTTAGGATCTATAACTGTACCCTGGTTAGGATCTATAACTGTACCCTGGTTCAGGTCTATAACTGTACCCTGGTTAGGATCTATAACTGTACCCTGGTTCAGGTCTATAACTGTACCCTGGTTCAGATCTATAACTGTACCCTGGTTAGGATCTATAACTGTACCCTGGTTAGGATCTATAACTGTACCCTGGTTCAGGTATATAACTGTACCCTGGTTCAGGTCTATAACTGTACCCTGGTTCAGGTCTATAACTGTACCCTGGTTCAGATCTATAACTGTACCCTGGTTCAGATCTATAACTGTACCCTGGTTAGGATCTATAACTGTACCCTGGTTCATGTCTATAACTGTACCCTGGTTAGGATCTATAACTGTACCCTGGTTAGGATCTATAACTGTACCCTGGTTCAGGTATATAACTGTACCCTGGTTCAGGTCTATAACTGTACCCTGGTTCAGGTCTATAACTGTACCCTGGTTCAGATCTATAACTGTACCCTGGTTCAGATCTATAACTGTACCCTGGTTAGGATCTATAACTGTACCCTGGTTCATGTCTATAACTGTACCCTGGTTAGGATCTATAACTGTACCCTGGTTCAGATCTATAACTGTACCCTGGTTCAGGTCTATAACTGTACCCTGGTTAGGATCTATAACTGTACCCTGGTTAATGTCTATAACTGTACCCTGGTTCATGTCTATAACTGTACCCTGGTTAGGATCTATAACTGTACCCTGGTTAGGATCTATAACTGTACCCTGGTTAGGATCTATAACTGTACCCTGGTTAATGTCTATAACTGTACCCTGGTTAGGATCTATAACTGTACCCTGGTTAGGATCTATAACTGTACCCTGGTTAGGGTCTATAACTGTACCCTGGTTAGGATCTATAACTGTACCCTGGTTAGGATCTATAACTGTACCCTGGTTCAGGTCTATAACTGTACCCTGGTTAGGATCTATAACTGTACCCTGGTTAGGATCTATAACTGTACCCTGGTTAGGGTCTATAACTGTACCCTGGTTAGGATCTATAACTGTACCCTGGTTCAGGTCTATAACTGTACCCTGGTTAGGATCTATAACTGTACCCTGGTTCATGTCTATAACTGTACCCTGGTTCAGGTCTATAACTGTACCCTGGTTAGGATCTATAACTGTACCCTGGTTCAGGTCTATAACTGTACCCTGGTTCAGGTCTATAACTGTACCCTGGTTCAGGTCTATAACTGTACCCTGGTTCAGGTCTATAACTGTACCCTGGTTAGGATCTATAACTGTACCCTGGTTAGGATCTATAACTGTACCCTGGTTAGGGTCTATAACTGTACCCTGGTTCAGGTCTATAACTGTACCCTGGTTCAGGTCTATAACTGTACCCTGGTTAGGATCTATAACTGTACCCTGGTTAGGATCTATAACTGTACCCTGGTTAGGATCTATAACTGTACCCTGGTTAGGGTCTATAACTGTACCCTGGTTAGGATCTATAACTGTACCCTGGTTCAGGTCTATAACTGTACCCTGGTTAGGATCTATAACTGTACCCTGGTTCATGTCTATAACTGTACCCTGGTTCAGGTCTATAACTGTACCCTGGTTAGGATCTATAACTGTACCCTGGTTCAGGTCTATAACTGTACCCTGGTTCAGGTCTATAACTGTACCCTGGTTCAGGTCTATAACTGTACCCTGGTTCAGGTCTATAACTGTACCCTGGTTAGGATCTATAACTGTACCCTGGTTAATGTCTATAACTGTACCCTGGTTAGGGTCTATAACTGTACCCTGGTTAGGATCTATAACTGTACCCTGGTTCATGTCTATAACTGTACCCTGGTTAGGATCTATAACTGTACCCTGGTTAGGATCTATAACTGTACCCTGGTTCAGGTCTATAACTGTACCCTGGTTAGGATCTATAACTGTACCCTGGTTAATGTCTATAACTGTACCCTGGTTAGGGTCTATAACTGTACCCTGGTTAGGATCTATAACTGTACCCTGGTTAATGTCTATAACTGTACCCTGGTTCAGGTCTATAACTGTACCCTGGTTCAGGTCTATAACTGTACCCTGGTTCAGGTCTATAACTGTACCCTGGTTCATGTCTATAACTGTACCCTGGTTAATGTCTATAACTGTACCCTGGTTCAGGTCTATAACTGTACCCTGGTTAATGTCTATAACTGTACCCTGGTTAGGATCTATAACTGTACCCTGGTTAGGATCTATAACTGTACCCTGGTTAATGTCTATAACTGTACCCTGGTTCAGGTCTATAACTGTACCCTGGTTCAGGTCTATAACTGTACCCTGGTTCAGGTCTATAACTGTACCCTGGTTCAGGTCTATAACTGTACCCTGGTTCAGGTCTATAACTGTACCCTGGTTCATGTCTATAACTGTACCCTGGTTCAGATCTATAACTGTACCCTGGTTAGGATCTATAACTGTACCCTGGTTCATGTCTATAACTGTACCCTGGTTCATGTCTATAACTGTACCCTGGTTCATGTCTATAACTGTACCCTGGTTCAGATCTATAACTGTACCCTGGTTAGGATCTATAACTGTACCCTGGTTCATGTCTATAACTGTACCCTGGTTAGGATCTATAACTGTACCCTGGTTAGGATCTATAACTGTACCCTGGTTAGGATCTATAACTGTACCCTGGTTCAGGTCTATAACTGTACCCTGGTTAGGATCTATAACTGTACCCTGGTTCATGTCTATAACTGTACCCTGGTTAGGATCTATAACTGTACCCTGGTTAGGATCTATAACTGTACCCTGGTTAGGATCTATAACTGTACCCTGGTTCAGGTCTATAACTGTACCCTGGTTAGGATCTATAACTGTACCCTGGTTAGGGTCTATAACTGTACCCTGGTTAGGATCTATAACTGTACCCTGGTTCATGTCTATAACTGTACCCTGGTTCAGGTCTATAACTGTACCCTGGTTAGGATCTATAACTGTACCCTGGTTAGGATCTATAACTGTACCCTGGTTCAGGTCTATAACTGTACCCTGGTTAGGATCTATAACTGTACCCTGGTTAATGTCTATAACTGTACCCTGGTTAGGGTCTATAACTGTACCCTGGTTAGGATCTATAACTGTACCCTGGTTAATGTCTATAACTGTACCCTGGTTCAGGTCTATAACTGTACCCTGGTTCAGGTCTATAACTGTACCCTGGTTCAGGTCTATAACTGTACCCTGGTTCATGTCTATAACTGTACCCTGGTTAATGTCTATAACTGTACCCTGGTTCAGGTCTATAACTGTACCCTGGTTAATGTCTATAACTGTACCCTGGTTAGGATCTATAACTGTACCCTGGTTAGGATCTATAACTGTACCCTGGTTAATGTCTATAACTGTACCCTGGTTCAGGTCTATAACTGTACCCTGGTTCAGGTCTATAACTGTACCCTGGTTCAGGTCTATAACTGTACCCTGGTTCAGGTCTATAACTGTACCCTGGTTCAGGTCTATAACTGTACCCTGGTTCATGTCTATAACTGTACCCTGGTTAGGATCTATAACTGTACCCTGGTTAGGATCTATAACTGTACCCTGGTTCAGATCTATAACTGTACCCTGGTTCAGGTCTATAACTGTACCCTGGTTCAGGTCTATAACTGTACCCTGGTTAGGATCTATAACTGTACCCTGGTTAGGATCTATAACTGTACCCTGGTTCAGGTCTATAACTGTACCCTGGTTAGGATCTATAACTGTACCCTGGTTAATGTCTATAACTGTACCCTGGTTAGGGTCTATAACTGTACCCTGGTTAGGATCTATAACTGTACCCTGGTTAATGTCTATAACTGTACCCTGGTTCAGGTCTATAACTGTACCCTGGTTCAGGTCTATAACTGTACCCTGGTTCAGGTCTATAACTGTACCCTGGTTCATGTCTATAACTGTACCCTGGTTAGGATCTATAACTGTACCCTGGTTCAGGTCTATAACTGTACCCTGGTTAGGATCTATAACTGTACCCTGGTTAGGATCTATAACTGTACCCTGGTTCAGGTCTATAACTGTACCCTGGTTAGGATCTATAACTGTACCCTGGTTCAGGTCTATAACTGTACCCTGGTTAGGATCTATAACTGTACCCTGGTTCAGGTCTATAACTGTACCCTGGTTCAGGTCTATAACTGTACCCTGGTTCAGGTCTATAACTGTACCCTGGTTAGGATCTATAACTGTACCCTGGTTCAGGTCTATAACTGTACCCTGGTTCAGGTCTATAACTGTACCCTGGTTCAGGTCTATAACTGTACCCTGGTTCAGGTCTATAACTGTACCCTGGTTCAGGTCTATAACTGTACCCTGGTTAGGATCTATAACTGTACCCTGGTTAGGATCTATAACTGTACCCTGGTTAGGATCTATAACTGTACCCTGGTTCAGGTCTATAACTGTACCCTGGTTCAGGTCTATAACTGTACCCTGGTTCAGGTCTATAACTGTACCCTGGTTAGGATCTATAACTGTACCCTGGTTCAGGTCTATAACTGTACCCTGGTTCAGGTCTATAACTGTACCCTGGTTCAGGTCTATAACTGTACCCTGGTTCAGGTCTATAACTGTACCCTGGTTCAGGTCTATAACTGTACCCTGGTTCAGATCTATAACTGTACCCTGGTTAGGATCTATAACTGTACCCTGGTTCATGTCTATAACTGTACCCTGGTTCAGGTCTATAACTGTACCCTGGTTCAGGTCTATAACTGTACCCTGGTTCATGTCTATAACTGTACCCTGGTTCAGGTCTATAACTGTACCCTGGTTCAGGTCTATAACTGTACCCTGGTTCAGGTCTATAACTGTACCCTGGTTAGGATCTATAACTGTACCCTGGTTAGGATCTATAACTGTACCCTGGTTCAGGTCTATAACTGTACCCTGGTTAGGATCTATAACTGTACCCTGGTTCAGGTCTATAACTGTACCCTGGTTCAGGTCTATAACTGTACCCTGGTTCAGGTCTATAACTGTACCCTGGTTAGGATCTATAACTGTACCCTGGTTAGGATCTATAACTGTACCCTGGTTAGGATCTATAACTGTACCCTGGTTCAGGTCTATAACTGTACCCTGGTTAGGATCTATAACTGTACCCTGGTTAGGATCTATAACTGTACCCTGGTTAGGATCTATAACTGTACCCTGGTTCAGGTCTATAACTGTACCCTGGTTCAGGTATATAACTGTACCCTGGTTAGGATCTATAACTGTACCCTGGTTAGGATCTATAACTGTACCCTGGTTCAGGTCTATAACTGTACCCTGGTTAGGATCTATAACTGTACCCTGGTTAGGATCTATAACTGTACCCTGGTTAGGATCTATAACTGTACCCTGGTTCAGGTCTATAACTGTACCCTGGTTCAGGTATATAACTGTACCCTGGTTAGGATCTATAACTGTACCCTGGTTAGGATCTATAACTGTACCCTGGTTCAGATCTATAACTGTACCCTGGTTCAGGTCTATAACTGTACCCTGGTTAGGATCTATAACTGTACCCTGGTTAGGATCTATAACTGTACCCTGGTTCAGGTATATAACTGTACCCTGGTTCAGGTCTATAACTGTACCCTGGTTAGGATCTATAACTGTACCCTGGTTCAGGTCTATAACTGTACCCTGGTTAGGATCTATAACTGTACCCTGGTTAGGATCTATAACTGTACCCTGGTTAGGATCTATAACTGTACCCTGGTTAGGATCTATAACTGTACCCTGGTTAGGATCTATAACTGTACCCTGGTTAGGATCTATAACTGTAGCCTGGTTCAGATCTATAACTGTACCCTGGTTCAGGTCTATAACTGTACCCTGGTTAGGATCTATAACTGTACCCTGGTTAGGATCTATAACTGTACCCTGGTTCAGGTCTATAACTGTACCCTGGTTAGGATCTATAACTGTACCCTGGTTCAGATCTATAACTGTACCCTGGTTCAGGTATATAACTGTACCCTGGTTCAGGTCTATAACTGTACCCTGGTTAGGATCTATAACTGTACCCTGGTTAGGATCTATAACTGTACCCTGGTTAATGTCTATAACTGTACCCTGGTTCAGGTCTATAACTGTACCCTGGTTCAGGTATATAACTGTACCCTGGTTCAGGTCTATAACTGTACCCTGGTTAGGATCTATAACTGTACCCTGGTTAGGATCTATAACTGTACCCTGGTTCAGGTATATAACTGTACCCTGGTTCAGGTCTATAACTGTACCCTGGTTTAGGTCTATAACTGTACCCTGGTTCAGGTCTATAACTGTACCCTGGTTAGGATCTATAACTGTACCCTGGTTAGGATCTATAACTGTACCCTGGTTCAGGTATATAACTGTACCCTGGTTCAGGTCTATAACTGTACCCTGGTTCAGGTCTATAACTGGCATTGGGTAGAGAGAGCTGTTTTTAGTTACAGGCTCAGCAGACAAGCAGGGGGTAGAGAGAGCTGTTTTTAGTTACAGGCTCAGCAGACAAGCAGGGGGTAGAGAGAGGCCCACAGCACCGCAGCACAACGGTAAATGTGATCAGATGTGCTGAGATGTTTTTGTTGCTTCTATCCTCCAGAGAAACATTCCTCTATCACACCATGGATTCCTACGGAGCACTGTCCTGAGTATGGAGGAGCCTGCAGGTGTATGTCAGTTAACATGTGTTTAGATTGGATAGTTCGTCTAAGCCAGCTCTCTAAACTTGTAGTAATCATGGTCTAATTACCGACCAAGGGTGCGCAATTGAATTTGTTAGCTACTCTCACTCGGATATAATTTTCAAAACGTCAAACATTTCTCTCCGCCCCATGGCAAAATGTGTAGAACTGCAGGAAATGAACTGGAAAACGCTCTGCTACCATGACCCAAAAGGAAAGGGCTCTGACTGTATGTGTGGGTATAGATGAGGGTATAGATGAGGGTATAGATGTGGGTATAGATGAGAGTATAGATGAGGGTATAGAATAGGGTATAGATGAGGGTATGGATGAGGGTATAGATGAAGGTATAGATGAGAGTATAGATGAGGGTATAGAATAGGGTATAGATGAGGGTATAGATGAGGGTATATATTAAGGTATAGATGAGGGTATGGATGAGGGTATAGATGAGGGTATAGATGAGGGTATAGATGAGGGTATAGATGAGGGTATAGATGAGGGTATAGATGTGGGTATAGATGAGGGTATAGATGTGGGTATAGATGAGGGTATAGATGAGGGTATAGATGAGGGTATAGAATAGGGTATAGATGAGGGTATAGATGAGGGTATAGATGTGGGTATAGATGAGGGTATAGATGAGGGTATAGATGAGGGTATGGATGAGGGTATAGATGAGGGTATAGATGAGGGTATAGATGAGGGTATAGATGAGGGTATAGATGAGGGTATAAATGAGGGTATAGATGAGGGTATAGATGTGGGTATAGATGAGGGTATAGATGTGGGTATAGATGAGGGTATAGATGAGGGTATAGATGAGGGTATAGATGAGGGTATAGATGAGGGTATGGATGAGGGTATAGATGAGGGTATAGATGAGGGTATATATGAAGGTATAGATGAGGGTATAGATGATGGTATAGATGAGGGTATGGATGAGGGTATAGATGAGGGTATAGATGAGGGTATAGATGAGGGTATGGATGAGGGTATGGATGAGGGTATGGATGAGGGTATGGATGAGGGTATAGATGAGGGTATAGATGAGGGTATAGATGAGGGTATAGATGAGGGTATAGATGAGGGTATAGATGTGGGTATAGATGAGGGTATAGATGAAGGTATAGAATAGGATATAGATGAGGGTATAGATGAGGGTATGGATGAGGGTATATATGAAGGTATAGATGAGGGTATGGATGAGGGTATGAATGAGGGTATAGATGAGGGTATATATAAGGGTATGGATGAGGGTATAGATGAGGGTATGGATGATGGTATAGATGGCCCCGTTAAAAAAAAAAAAATTTAAACATTAAAGCTTCAATTGCCCCTTTTTTTTCAACAATATAGTTCACCCCCTGTGAGGTTAGGAAATATTTCCAAAAAGGGAAATCTTCACCTGCATCTGTCTGGTGCTGAAAGTCTCTGTGATTCTGCCGCTGATGATCCAATAAGGTGACAGGTGAATGTGTCAAAACAGGCGCGTCAGTACTTTGATATCAATTAATACTTGCATTGTACAATACTGGCATCATTACATTATCTCTGGTCGAACAACGGAAAAGCATCTGATTCCTACAGTACTTTGATGTGCGTTTACATCGCAGCATATTTGTTTTAAACACGTCTCGTGCTTGACGGCGCTAACGAGAGAGTCGTTAAAATCAAATCTCCCGGTTTCTCTTGTGAAATATGACTTTTCAGGATTAGGTCCTGGAGGAACAAAAACACACATTACAGCCCTGGCAGCCTCCCAGACCTTATATAACCCTGGGTGGATTTGGACTGGTATAGCAGGCAGTGTGTGTGTGTGTGTGTGTGTGTGTGTGTGTGTGTGTGTGTGTGTGTGTGTGTGTGTGTGTGTGTGTGTGTGTGTGTGTGTGTGTGTGTGTGTGTGTGTGTGTGTGTGTGTGTGTGTGTGTGTGTGTGTGTGTGTGTGTGTGTGTGTGTAATGCAGGATAACATTAGCTCTGACCCATGACTGGCTGGTCTGTAATGGGGCCGTCTGGTTCGGAGCGTCACAGATTTGGTCTGGGTCCTATAGACGTTGGACGGTTGAGAACCACATCAGACCTAAGAAACAGACCCAGAGCTTAGACAACATTATCCTTTAGTCAATCATGCTCATCCTGGGAGGTTTGTGTATTGATTAAAGGGAATAAACTTTCTCTCAATGTTTGTTGCTTTGTCTCTCTCTCTCACCCACACCATCTCTGTCACCCACACCATCTCTGTCACCCACACCATCTCTCTCAACCACACCATCTCTATCGCCCACACCATCTCTATCACCCACACCATCTCTCTCAACCACACCATCTCTATCACCCACACCATCTATCACCTACACCATCTCTATCACCCACACCATCTCTCACCCACACCATCTCTCTCACCCACACCATCTCTCTCACCCACACCATCTCTCTCAACCACACCATCTCTCTCAACCACACCATCTCTATTACCCACACCATCTCTCACCAACACCATCTCTCTCACCCACACCATCTCTCACCAACACCATCTCTCTCACCCACACCATCTCTCACCCACACCATCTCTCACCCACACCAACTCTATCACCCACACCATCTCTATCACCCACACCATCTCTCACCCACACCATCTCTCACCCACACCATCTCTCACCCACACCATCTCTATCACCCAAACCATCTCTCACCCACACCATCTCTATCACCCACACCATCTCTATCACCCACACCATCTCTCACCCACACCAACTCTATCACCCACACCATCTCTATCACCCACACCATCTCTCACCCACACCATCTCTCACCCACAAAATCTCTCACCCACACCATCTCTATCACCCACACCATCTCTATCACCCACACCATCTCTCTCACCCACACCATCTCTATCACCCACACCATCTCTATCACCCACACCATCTCTCTCACCCACACCATCTCTATCACCCACACCATCTCTCACCAACACCATCTCTCTCACCCACACCATCTCTCACCCACACCATCTCTCACCCACACCAACTCTATCACCCACACCATCTCTATCACCCACACCATCTCTCACCCACACCATCTCTCTCACCCACACCATCTCTCACCCACACCATCTCTCTCACCCACACCATCTCTCTCACCCACACCATCTCTCACGCACACCATCTCTATCACCCACACCATCTCTCTCACCCACACCATCTCTCTCACTCACACCATCTCTCACCCACACCATCTCTCTCACCCACACCATCTCTCACCCACACCATCTCTCACCCACACCATCTCTATCACCCACACCATCTCTCTCACCGACACCATCTCTCTCACCCACACCATCTCTCACCCACACCATCTCTATCACCCACACCATCTCTATCACCCACACCATCTCTCTCACCCACACCATCTCTCACCCACACCATCTCTCTCACCCACACCATCTCTCACCCTCTGTTTCTCTCTCTCCCTCTGTTTCTCTCGCTCTCTCCCTCTGTTTCTCTCTCTCTCTGTTTCTCTCTCTCCCTCTGTTTCTCTCTCTCCCTCTGTTTCTCTCTCTCTCTCTCTCTCTCTCTTTGTTTCTCTCTCTCCCTCTGTCTCTTGCTCCCTCTGTTTCTCTCTCTCCCTCTGTCTCTCTCTCCCTCTGTTTCTCTCCCTCCCTCTGTTGCTCTCTCTCTCTCTGTTTCTCTCTCTCTCTCTGTTTCTCTCACTCTCCCCCTCTGTTTCTCTCACTCTCTCCCTCTGTCTCTCTCTCTCTCTGTTTCTCTCTCTCCCTCTGTTTCTCTCTCTCCCTCTGTTGCTCTCTCTCTGTTTCTCTCTCCCTCTGTTTCTCTCTCTCCCTCTGTTTCTCTCTCTCCCTCTGTTTCTCTCTCTCTCTGTTTCTCTCTCTCCCTCTGTTTCTCTCTCTCTGTTCTCTCTCTCCCTCTGTTTCTCTCTCTCCCTCTGTTTCTCTCTGTCCCTCTGTCTCTCTCTCTGTTTCTCTCTCTCCCTCTGTTTCTCTCTCTCCCTCTGTTTCTCTCTGTCCCTCTGTCTCTCTCCCTCTGTTTCTCTCTCTCCCTCTGTTTCTCTCTCTCCCTCTGTTTCTCTCTGTCCCTCTGTCTCTCTCTCTCCCTCTGTTTCTCTCTCTCCCTCTGTTTCTCTCTCTCTCTCTGTTTCTCTCTCTCCCTCTGTTGCTCTCTCTCTCTTCTCTTCCACTTGATTGACCTGAGTTGATCTAGTAATGCAGTGGGCATCCGGTGCAGTCTTCAATTTCGTAGTGCAGTATGCGTCTGGTGCAGTCTTCAATCTATCTATCTAGCTAAACTGTCAGCTGCTATAAACAGGACTACAAAGACAAGTGGAGGCTAACATCAATGGGTTCTGGCACGTCCCTCTGGTACACAGCAGATGATAGCAGGAGGAGGTCTGTGATGTTTAGTCCTCAGGGGGACAAAAAAAA
>NC_088221.1:50355922-50365922 GCF_036934945.1 Oncorhynchus masou masou | reverse complement strand
GGTAGAAACAAAGAACCAGTGACCCTCTCTATAGCAACTCAAATGCCCCGGGTAGAAACGAAAAACCAGTGACCCTCTCTATAGCAACTCAAATGCCCCAGGTAGAAACGAAGAACCAATGACCCTCTCTATAGCAACTCAAATGCCCCGCCCACCTAAGGATTGGTTTGATTTCATTTGACTCCTGTCACTCTTTCATACTCTTCATACTCTTCATGCTCTACACAACACAATACACAATACACTACATAATACACTAGATTATACACTACATTATACATAATACACTACATAATACACTACATAATACATAATACACTACATAATACACTACATAATACATAATACAATACATAATACATAATACACTACATAATACACTACATAATACATAATACATTACATAATACATAATACACTACATAATACATAATACATAATACACTACATAATACACTACATAATACACTACATAATACACTACATAATACATAATAGACTACATAATACATAATACACTACATTATACATAATACACTACATAATACACTACATAATACATAATACACTACATAATACATAATACACTACATTATACACTACATAATACATAATACATAATACACTACATAATACACTACATAATACATAATACACTACATAATACACTACATAATACATAATACACTACATTATACATAATACACTACACAATACATAATACATAATACACTACATAATACATAATACACTACATTATACACTACACAATACATAATACACTACAAAATACACTACATAATACATAATACACTACATAATACATAATACACTACATAATACATAATACACTACATAATACATAATACACTACATAATACATAATACATAATACACTACATAATACACTACATATTACATAATACACTACATTATACATAATACACTACATAATACATAATACACTACATAATACATAATACACTACATAATACATAATACACTACATTATACATAATACACTAGATTATACATAATACACTACATAATACATAATACACTACATAATACATAATACACTACATAATACATAATACACTACACAATACATAATACACTACATAATACATAATACATAATACACTACATAATACATAATACACTACATAATACACTACATAATACACTACATAATACACTACATAATACACTACATAATACACTACATAATACATAATACACTACATAATACACTACATAATACATAATACACTACATAATACATAATACACTACATAATACATAATACACTACATAATACACTACATAATACACTACATAATACATAATACACTACATAATACATAATACACTACATAATACACTACATAATACACTACATAATACACTACATAATACATAATACACTACATAATACACTACATAATACATAATACACTACATAATACATAATACACTACATAATACATAATACACTACATAATACACTACATAATACATAATACAATACATAATACACTACATAATACACTACATAATACACTACATAATACACTACATAATACACTACATAATACATAATACACTACATAATACATAATACCTAGTACACTACATAATACATAATACACTACATAATACATAATACACCACATAATACACTACATAATACATAATACACTACATTATACATAATACACTACATAATACATAATACACTACATAATACATAATACACTACATAATACACTACATAATACATAATACACTACATTATACATAATACACTACATAATACACTACATAATACATAATACACTACATAATAAACTACACAATACATAATACACTACATTATACATAATACACTACATAATACACTACATTATACATAATACACTACATAATACAAAATACACTACATTATACATAATACACTACATAATACACTACATAATACACTACATAATACACTACATAATACATAATACACTACATAATACATAATACACTACATAATACATAATACACTACATAATACACTACATAATACATAATACACTACATAATACACTACATAATACATAATACATAATACACTACATAATACATAATACACTACATTATACATAATACACTACATAATACATAATACATAATACACTACATAATACACTACATAATACACTACATAATACATAATACACTACATAATACATAATACACTACATAATACATAATACACTACATAATACATAATACATAATACACTACACAATACATAATACACTACATAATACACTACACAATACATAATACACTACATAATACATAATACACTACATAATACATAATACACTACATTATACATAATACACTACATAATACACTACATAATACATAATACACAATACATAATACACTACATTATACATAATACACTACATAATACACTACATAATACACTACATAATACATAATACACTACATTATACATAATACACTACATAATACACTACATAATACATAATACACTACATAATACACTACATAATACATAATACACTACATTATACATAATACACTACATAATACATAATACACTACATTATACATAATACACTACATAATACACTACATAATACACTACATAATACACTACATTATACATAATACACTACATTATACATAATACACTACATAATACATAATACACTACATAATACATAATACACTACATTATACATAATACACTACATAATACACTACATAATACACTACATAATACATAATACACTACATAATACATAATACACTACATAATACATAATACACTACATTATACATAATACACTACATAATACACTACATAATACACTACATAATACATAATACACTACATAATACACTACATAATACATAATACACTACATAATACACTACACAATACATAATACACTACATAATACACTACATAATACATAATACACTACATAATACACAACATAATACATAATACATAATACACTACATAATACACTACATAATACACTACATAATACACAACATAATACATAATACATAATACACTACATAATACATTACATAATACATAATACATAATACACTACATAATACACCACATAATACACAACATAATACACAACATAATACATAATACATAATACACTACATAATACACTACATAATACACTACATAATACATAATACATAATACACTACATAATACACTACATAATACACAACATAATACACAACATAATACATAATACATAATACACTACATAATACACTACATAATACATAATACATAATACACTACATAATACACTACATAATACACTACATAATACACTACATAATACACAACATAATACATAATACATAATACACTACATAATACACTACATAATACATAATACATAATACACTACATAATACACTACATAATACACTACATAATACACTACATAATACACAACATAATACATAATACATAATACACTACATAATACATAATACACTACATAATACACAACATAATACATAATACACTACATAATACATAATACACTACATAATACACAACATAATACATAATACATTACATAATACACTACATAATACATAATACACTACATAATACATAATACACTACATAATACACTACACAATACATAATACATAATACACTACATAATACACTACATAATACACTACATAATACACTACATAATACACAACATAATACATAATACATAATACACTACATAATACACTACATAATACATAATACATAATACACTACATAATACACAACATAATACATAATACATAATACACTACATAATACATAATACACTACATAATACACTACACAATACATAATACATAATACACTACATAATACACAACATAATACATAATACACTACATAATACATAATACACAACATAATACATAATACATTACATAATACACTACATAATACATAATACACTACATAATACATAATACACTACATAATACATAATACACTACATAATACACTACACAATACATAATACATAATACACTACATAATACACTACATAATACACTACATAATACACTACATAATACACAACATAATACATAATACATAATACACTACATAATACACTACATAATACATAATACATAATACACTACATAATACACTACATAATACACTACATAATACACTACATAATACACAACATAATACATAATACATAATACACTACATAATACATAATACACTACATAATACACTACATAATACATAATACACTACATAATACATAATACACTACATAATACACAACATAATACATAATACATTACATAATACACTACATAATACATAATACACTACATAATACATAATACACTACATAATACATAATACACTACATAATACACTACACAATACATAATACATAATACACTACATAATACACTACATAATACACTACATTATACATAATACACTACATAATACACAACATAATACATAATACACTACATAATACACTACATAATACACTACATAATACATAATACATAATACACTACATAATACATAATACACTACATAATACACTACATAATACATAATACACTACATAATACACTACATAATACATAATACACTACATAATACACTACATAATACACTACATAATACATAATACACTACATTATACATAATACACTACATAATACACTACATAATACACTACATAATACACTACATAATACATAATACACTACATAATACATAATACACTACATTATACATAATACACTACATAATACACTACATAATACACTACATAATACACTACATAATACACTACATAATACACTACATAATACACTACATAATACACAATGTATTGTAGCCCCTCCCCTCAGAACAATTAACCCTAATTAATTAATCAATTAACAATAGAAACCTACATTTTCCATGAACTAACGACTGTGCTCATTCCCTGTTCTCCAGACCCCTGATTTTCAGAAGAGATTTCTCGTGCAGGTGGACGCTTCGGCTGTAGGAATTGGAGCTGTACTGGCCCAAGGGGAGCCAGGAGAAGAGCTTCCTGTGCTGTACCTGAGTCGGAAGCTGTTGCCCAGGGAAACCAGGTATTCTACAATCGAAAAGGAGTGCCTGGCTATAAAGTGGGCCCTAGATAGCCTCCGTTACTACCTTCTTGGGAGGGAATTTGACCTGCACACGGACCACAGAGCACTGACCTGGATCCAGACCATGAAGGACCGGAATTCTCGTGTGACCAGGTGGTATCTGGAGCTCCAGCCCTTCAGGTTCTGTGTCCGTCACAAGGCAGGAAAAGAGAACGTTACTGCGGACTACCTATCAAGACTCCCGAACATGGTCGCTTCAGGAGAGGAGGAAGGTAATGTGACGTAGAAGTCCGTCACTGGCCGCGGGCAGCATTTGGGTCTTTAACGCACACACATATTCATCACTCCTCCCTGCACCATTATAAGATAAGTTAACAATGTGGGTCGACACACAAATTAACTTCTGTCTTGGTGCATGCATTTCACACTTGTCAATGCTCATATTTGAGAGATAGAATAATTATTATACTTATCAATGTTGTGGATGAGCGCATTGTTTGTTTGTTCTGTTCCTCTCTCTCCTTCTCTGTAGCTTCCGGGTATGCTGGAAAAGGACCCGAGCTAAGGGAATTGGGTTGGCTTCATAGTGCCTGTCCCAAATGGCTCATAAATGCATATGGGCATATTGAAAGATATTGTCAGTAGTGATGTAATGTTGTAAATGTTATGTTGTGATATTGTTTAAAACTGTGTTGCAATGTATATCCTTTAGTATGTTTAGTTCATGGAAAATGTAGGTTTCTATTGTTAATTGATTAATTAATTAGGGTTAATTGTTCTGAGGGGAGGGGCTAGCCCTACAAAAGGAGCCTCTCTTTCAGTCTCTGGGGTGGCAGTTTGGATTGAGCTGTGGATGGGGCAGCATTGTTTTTAAGCTGTCCCATAAGGTAGACGTTGATGGCAGTACTGTTGTTTTTTTGTTCCGGAATTCACTTGTAAATAAACACCTTTGCACAGAAGAACTTTTGCGGTTCCGCCATCTTTTTATTTTGATAGAGGTTAGGTTATCCAGTTTAGCCTTCTGGCCTACTCTACGTGACAACATAATACACTACATAATACATAATACACTACATAATACACTACATAATACATAATACACTACATAATACATAATACACTACATAATACACTACATAATACATAATACATAATACACTACATAATACACTAC
Source organism: Oncorhynchus masou masou (assembly GCF_036934945.1). Classification (NCBI taxonomy): domain Eukaryota; kingdom Metazoa; phylum Chordata; class Actinopteri; order Salmoniformes; family Salmonidae; genus Oncorhynchus; species Oncorhynchus masou. The sequence goes on along the minus strand of NC_088221.1, from coordinate 50,359,540 downwards.
ATAATACATAATACACTACATAATACACTACATAATACACTACATAATACACTACATAATACACTACATAATACACTACATAATACATAATACACTACATTATACATAATACACTACATAATACATAATACACTACATAATACATAATACACTACATTATACATAATACACTACATAATACATAATACACTACATAATACACTACATAATACATAATACATAATACACTACATAATACACTACATAATACACTACATAATACACTACATAATACACTACATAATACACTACATAATACACTACATTATACATAATACACTACATTATACATAATACACTACATAATACATAATACACTACATAATACATAATACACTACATTATACATAATACACTACATAATACACTACATAATACATAATACACTACATAATAAACTACACAATACATAATACACTACATAATACACTACATAATACATAATACACTACATTATACATAATACACTACATAATACACTACATAATACATAATACACTACATAATAAACTACACAATACATAATACACTACATAATACACTACATAATACATAATACATAATACACTACATAATAAACTACACAATACATAATACACTACACAATACATAATACATAATACACTACATAATACATAATACACTACATAATACACTACATAATACATAATACACTACATAATACACTACACAATACATAATACATAATACACTACATAATACACTACATAATACATAATACACTACATAATACACTACATAATACACTACATAATACACTACATAATACACTACATTATACATAATACACTACATTATACATAATACACTACATAATACATAATACACTACATAATACATAATACACTACATTATACATAATACACTACATAATACACTACATAATACATAATACACTACATAATAAACTACACAATACATAATACACTACATAATACATAATACACTACATAATACACTACATAATACATAATACACTACATTATACATAATACACTACATAATACACTACATAATACACTACATAATACACTACATAATACATAATACACTACATAATACATAATACACTACATAATACATAATACATAATACACTACACAATACATAATACACTACATAATACACTACACAATACATAATACACTACATAATACATAATACACTACATAATACATAATACACTACATTATACATAATACACTACATAATACACTACATAATACATAATACACAATACATAATACACTACATTATACATAATACACTACATAATACACTACATAATACACTACATAATACATAATACACTACATTATACATAATACACTACATAATACACTACATAATACATAATACACTACATAATACACTACATAATACATAATACACTACATTATACATAATACACTACATTATACATAATACACTACATTATACATAATACACTACATAATACACTACATAATACACTACATAATACACTACATTATACATAATACACTACATAATACATAATACACTACATAATACATAATACACTACATTATACATAATACACTACATAATACACTACATAATACACTACATAATGCATAATACACTACATAATACATAATACACTACATAATACATAATACACTACATTATACATAATACACTACATAATACACTACATAATACACTACATAATACATAATACACTACATAATACACTACATAATACATAATACACTACATAATACACTACACAATACATAATACACTACATAATACACTACATAATACATAATACACTACATAATACATAATACACTACATAATACACTACACAATACATAATACACTACATAATACACTACATAATACATAATACACTACATAATACATAATACACTACATAATACACTACATAATACATAATACACTACATAATACATAATACACTACATAATACACAACATAATACATAATACATAATACACTACATAATACACTACATAATACACTACATAATACACAACATAATACATAATACATAATACACTACATAATACACTACATAATACATAATACATAATACACTACATAATACACTACATAATACACAACATAATACACAACATAATACATAATACATAATACACTACATAATACACTACATAATACACTACATAATACATAATACATAATACACTACATAATACACTACATAATACACAACATAATACATAATACATAATACACTACATAATACACTACATAATACATAATACATAACACACTACATAATACACTACATAATACACTACATAATACACTACATAATACACTACATAATACATAATACACTACATAATACACTACATAATACATAATACATAATACACTACATAATACACTACATAATACACTACATAATACACTACATAATACATAATACATTACATAATACACTACATAATACATAATACACTACATAATACATAATACACTACATAATACATAATACACTACATAATACACTACATAATACACTACATAATACACTACATAATACACTACATAATACACTACATAATACACTACATAATACATAATACATAATACACTACATAATACACTACATAATACACTACATTATACATAATACACTACATAATACACTACATAATACACTACATAATACATAATACATAATACACTACATAATACATAATACACTACATAATACACTACATAATACATAATACACTACATAATACACTACATAATACACTACATAATACACTACATAATACATAATACATAATACACTACATAATACATAATACACTACATAATACACTACACAATACATAATACATAATACACTACATAATACACTACACAATACATAATACAATACATAATACACTACATAATACATAATACACTACATAATACACTACATAATACACTACATAATACACTACATAATACACTACATAATACACTACATAATACATAATACACTACATTATACATAATACACTACATAATACACTACATAATACACAGTACATAATACATAATACACTACACAATACACAATGCAAAATATTGTACTGTATCCATGGGATGGGCTGGTTGTTCCCATCATCACTAGCCTGGTGGTGGGTGGTGTTGGAGGAGAACAGGGGATTTCTGATTACTCAATTTGGTGTACTTTGGCCTGGAATCCAACCACGGTCAGTGGTGAAATGGAGCATATTAGTTTGTAGTTCAGGCTAGATGTCCTTCTCGCTCTCTATCACTCTCTCTCTCTCTTTCTTTCTCTCTCTCTCTCTCTCTCTATCTCTCCCTCTCTCTATATATATATATTTCTCCCTCTCTCTCTCTCAATTCAAGGGCTTTATTGACATAGGAAACATGTGTTAACATTGCCAAAGCAAGTAAGGTAGATAATATATAAAGTGAAATAAACAATAAAAATTAACAGTAGACATCACACATACAGAAGTTTCAAAACAATAAAGACATTACAAATGTCATATTATATATATACAGTGTTTTTAC
>NC_088221.1:50215922-50353422 GCF_036934945.1 Oncorhynchus masou masou | reverse complement strand
CTGACTCCCAGCCCTGATGCCCTCTGGACAGTAAAACACACTGACTCCCAGCCCTGATGCCCTCTGTGAGGACAGTAAAACACACTGACTCCCAGCCCTGATGCCCTCTGGACAGTAAAACACACTGACTCCCAGCCCTGATGCCCTCTGGACAGTAAAACACACTGACTCCCAGCCCTGATGCCCTCTGGACAGTAAAACACACTGACTCCCAGCCCTGATGCCCTCTGTGAGGACAGTAAAACACACTGACTCCCAGCCCTGATACCTTCTGGACAGTAAAACACATTGACTCCCAGCCCTGATGCCCTCTGTGAGGACAGTAAAACACACTGACTCCCAGCCCTGATACCTTCTGGACAGTAAAACACACTGACTCCCAGCCCTGATGCCCTCTGGACAGTAAAACACACTGACTCCCAGCCCTGATGCCCTCTGTGAGGACAGTAAAACACACTGACTCCCAGCCCTGATGCCCTCTGTGAGGACAGTAAAACACACTGACTCCCAGCCCTGATGCCCTCTGTGAGGACAGTAAAACACACTGACTCCCAGCCCTGATGCCCTCTGGACAGTAAAACACACTGACTCCCAGCCCTGATGCCCTCTGTGAGGACAGTAAAACACACTGACTCCCAGCCCTGATGCCCTCTGTGAGGACAGTAAAACACACTGACTCCCAGCCCTGATACCCTCTGGACAGTAAAACACACTGACTCCCAGCACTGATGCCCTCTGGACAGTAAAACACACTGACTCCCAGCCCTGATGCCCTCTGTGAGGACAGTAAAACACACTGACTCCCAGCCCTGATGCCCTCTGGACAGTAAAACACACTGACTCCCAGCCCTGATGCCCTCTGTGAGGACAGTAAAACACACTGACTCCCAGCCCTGATGCCCTCTGGACAGTAAAACACACTGACTCCCAGCCCTGATGCCCTCTGGACAGTAAAACACACTGACTCCCAGCCCTGATGCCCTCTGGACAGTAAAACACACTGACTCCCAGCCCTGATGCCCTCTGGACAGTAAAACACACTGACTCCCAGCCCTGATGCCCTCTGTGAGGACAGTAAAACACACTGACTCCCAGCCCTGATACCTTCTGGACAGTAAAACACATTGACTCCCAGCCCTGATGCCCTCTGTGAGGACAGTAAAACACACTGACTCCCAGCCCTGATGCCCTCTGTGAGGACAGTAAAACACACTGACTCCCAGCCCTGATGCCCTCTGTGAGGACAGTAAAACACACTGACTCCCAGCCCTGATGCCCTCTGTGAGGACAGTAAAACACACTGACTCCCAGCCCTGATGCCCTCTGGACAGTAAAACACACTGACTCCCAGCCCTGATGCCCTCTGTGAGGACAGTAAAACACACTGACTCCCAGCCCTGATGCCCTCTGTGAGGACAGTAAAACACACTGACTCCCAGCCCTGATACCCTCTGGACAGTAAAACACACTGACTCCCAGCCCTGATGCCCTCTGGACAGTAAAACACACTGACTCCCAGCCCTGATGCCCTCTGGACAGTAAAACACACTGACTCCCAGCCCTGATGCCCTCTGTGAGGACAGTAAAACACACTGACTCCCAGCCCTGATGCTGTCTGTACTGTAAAACACACTGACTCCCAGCCCTGATGCCCTCTGTGAGGACAGTAAAACACACTGACTCCCAGCCCTGAAGCCCTCTGTGAGGACAGTAAAACACACTGACTCCCAGCCCTGATGCTGTCTGTACTGTAAAACACACCCTGACGCTGCATGTTTGAGATTGACTTCATCATAGCGTAGAATCAATGATCTACAAATCACCTTGCCTCTCTCTTGCTCTCTCTCTCTCTCTCTCTCTCTCTCTCTCAATTCAATTATCAATTCAAGGGGCTTTATTGACATGGGAAACATGTGTTAACATTTCCAAAGCAAGTAAGGTAGATAATATACAAAAGTGAAATAAACAATTAAAATAAACAGTAAACTCACACATACAGAAGTTCCAAAACAATAAAGACATTACAAATGTCATATTATATATATATACAGTGTTTTAACAATGTACAAATGGTTCAAGTACACAAGGGAAAATAAATAAGCATAAATATGGGTTGTATTTACAATGGTGTTTGTTCTTCACTGGTTGCCCTTTTCTTGTGGCAACAGGTCATAAATCTTGCTGCTGTGATGAAACACTGTGGAATTTCACCCAGTAGATATGGGAGTTTATCAAAATTGGATTTGTTTTCGAATTCTTTGTGGATCTGTGTAATTTGAGGGAAATATGTCTCTCTAATATGGTCATACATTGGGCAGGAGGTTAGGAAGTGCAGCTCAGTTTCCACCTCATTTTGTGGGCTGTGAGCACATAGCCTGGCTTCTCTTGAGAGCCATGTCTGCCTACGGCGGCCTTTCTCAATAGCAAGGCTATGCTCACTGAGTCTGTACATAGTCAAAGCTTTCCTTAAGTTTGGGTCAGTCACAGTGGTCAGGTATTCTGCCACTGTGTACTCTCTGTGTAGGGCCAAATAGCATTCTAGTTTGCTCTGTTTTTCTGTTAATTCTTTCCAATGTGTCAAGTAATTATCTTTTTGTTTTCTCATGATTTGGTTGGGTCTAATTGTGCTGCTGTCCTGGGGCTCTGTAGGGTGTGTTTGTGTTTGTGAACAGAGCCCCAGGACCAGCTTGCTTAGGGGACTCTTCTCCAGGTTCATCTCTCTGTAGGTGATGGCTTTGTTGTGGAAGGTTTGGGAATCGCTTCCTTTTAGGTGGTTATAGAATTTAACGGCTCTTTTCTGGATTTTGATAGTTTGTGGGTATCGGCCTAATTCTGCTCTGCATGCATTATTTGGTGTTCTACGTTGTACACGGAGGATATTTTTTCAGAATTCTGCGTGCAGAGTCTCAATTTGGTGTTTGTCCCATTTTGTGAAGTCTTGGTTGGTGAGCGGACCCCAGACCTCACAACCATAAAGGGCAATGGGCTCTATGACTGATTCAAGTATTTTTAGCCAAATCCTAATTGGTATGTCAAATGTTATGTTCCTTTTGATGGCATAGAATGCCCTTCTTGCCTTGTCTCTCAGATCATTCACAGCTTTGTGGAAGTTACCTGTGGCGCTGATGTTTAGGCCAAGGTATGTATAGTTGTTTGTGTGCTCTAGGGCAATAATGTCTAGATGGAATTTGTATTTGTGGTCCTGGAGACTGGACCTTTTTTGGGACACCATTATTTTGGTCTTACTGAGATTTACTGTCAGGGCCCAGGTCTGACAGAATCTGTGCAGAAGATCTAGGTGCTGCTGTAGGCCCTCCTTGGTTGGTGACAGAAGTACCAGATTTATCAGCAAACAGCAGACATTTGACTTTGGATTCTAGTAGGGTGAGGCCGGGTGCTGCAGACTTTTCTAGTGCCCGCGCCAATTCGTTGATATAGTCACTCTCTCTCTCTCTCTCTCTCTCTCTCTCTCTCTCTCTTTCTGTCTCTCTGTCTCTCTGTCTCTCTCTCTCTCTCTCTCTCTCTCTGTCTCTGTCTCTGTCTCTCTCTGTCTCTCTCTGTCGCTCTCTCTGTCTCTCTCTCTCTGTCTCTGTCTCTGTCTCTCTCTCTCTGTCTCTCTCTCTCTCTGTCTCTCTCTCTCTCTCTGTCTCTCTCTCTCACTCTGTCTCTCTCTCTCACTCTCTCTCTCACTCTCTCTCTCTCTCTCAATTCAATTCAATTCAAGGGCTTTATTGGCAATGGAAACATGTGTTAACATTGCCAATGCAAGTGAGGTAGATAATATATAGTGAAATAAACAATAAAAATTAACAGTAAACATAACACATACTGTCACACCCTGACCATAGTTTGCTTTGTATGTTTAAATGTTTTGTTTGGTCAGGGTGTGATCTGAGTGGGCATTCTATGTTGTGTGTCTAGTTTGTCGGTTTCTGTGTTTGGCCTGATATGGTTCTCAATCAGAGGCAGGTGTTAGTCATTGTCTCTGATTGGGAACCATATTTAGGTAGCCTGTTTGGTGTTGGGTTTGATGGGTGATTGTCCTTTTGTCCTTAGGTCTGTCGTGTGTTAGTTTGCACCAGTATTAGGCTGTTTCGGTTTTCGTGTATTCTTTATTGTTTTTTCATATTGATTTGTGTTTCTTCAATTTCATTAAACATGGATCGTAATAGACACGCCGCATTTTGGTCCGACTCTCTTTCACCTACAGAAAACCGTGACAGTTTCAAAACAATAAAGACATTACAAATGTCATATTATATATATATAATATACAGAAGTTATATATATAATATATATATATATATATATAATATACAGAAGTTTCAAAACAATAAAGACATTACAAATGTCATATTATATATATATATAATATGACATTTGTAATGTCTTTATTGTTTTGAAACTTCTGTATGTGTCATATATATATATACATACATACATACATACAGTGTTTTAACAATGTACAAATGGTTAAAGGACACAAGATAAAATAAATAAGCATAAATATGGGTTGTATTTACCATGGTGAGTGTTCTCTCTCTCTCTCTCCTCCTCTAGGACCTGGGCGTAGCTCTGAGGAACCCGAGTCTGCATCTACTGCTCCACACCAGGGCTGACTTACACCGTCTCTGTCATTTCCCAGACCGCACTGGGGCCGGCCCCCTCTAGGACCTGGGCGTAGCTCTGAGGAACCCCAGTCTGCATCTACTGCTCCACACCAGGGCTGACTTACACCATCTCTGTCATTTCCCAGACCGCACTGGGGCCGGCCCCCTCTAGGACCTGGGCGTAGCTCTGAGGAACCCGAGTCTGAATCTACTGCTCCACACCAGGGCTGACTTACACCATCTCTGTCATTTCCCAGACCGCACTGGGGCCGGCCCCCTCTAGGACCTGGGCGTAGCTCTGAGGAACCCCAGTCTGCATCTACTGCTCCACACCAGGGCTGACTTACACCGTCTCTGTCATTTCCCAGACCGCACTGGGGCCGGCCCCCTCTAGGACCTGGGCGTAGCTCTGAGGAACCCCAGTCTGCATCTACTGCTCCACACCAGGGCTGACTTACACCATCTCTGTCATTTCCCAGACCGCACTGGGGCCGGCCCCCTCTTTTATGGCACACACAAACACACACACACACACACACACACACTGATACACTAATGTATCAGGCCAAGCTGATGTCATTCACATAAATATGTTTGTAATATGTTGGTGCACATGGAGAAAGAAACAGCGAAAGCCAATTTCCTTGATAAATAATGAAATAGAAGGAGGTCTGAATACTGACCGACCGGGGAATGTAGAGGATAATAAATAGCATAGTGGAGTGCAGAATGATGAATGGAATGAGATTTGTACATTTCGAGACATGGTCCCTTTACAAAGAGAAAGCGAGAGAGACTAATAATGACCCCCATCTCACAGACATAGTTTATATTTTAGGACAGCTGTGAGGCCCAGTGGGAACTCGCGTTAGTCACGAAGAGTTTTGCAGAGTGGAAGAGGCCAAACACAAACCTTCCACTGACAGCCCAGCCCTGATCTTTTGACGAATTATTACCAACAAAAAAAAGCTGATCTGATTGGTCATATTAGGGGGGGGAGAGGATAAGAATTAGGCTGCCTGTGTAAACCAACACTTTATATATGAACTAAATTACTTATATGGGGGCGCTGTGTTGAAGCCACCACACCTCTATCTTGGTACTCCGCCACCATTGTAAAAATATATATATTTTGGAAGCTAATGTCTACATTCATTTTTGCCACATCTCTTATAGACACCTTAGTGCCTACTTTGAAATTATATTAAATAAACATTTTTTTTTAAATGTAAACATGTAAAAAAAGAGAGATCCTTTAATGGGCCCAGTTGTCACGCCCTGACATGGGTATTCATGTGGTGTGTTTTGTCTAGGGGTTTTTTGTAGGTGATGGGATTGTGGTATAGTAGAGTTGTCTAGGTAAGTCTATGGTTGCCTAGAGTGGTTCTCAATCAGAGGCAGGTGTTTATCGTTGTCTCTGATTGGGAACCATATTTAGGCAGCCATATTCTTTGAGTGTTTCATGGGTGATTGTTCCTGTCTTTGTGTTTGTTGCACCAGATAGGGCTGGTTTGGTTTTTTACGTTTAGTATTGTTCGTTATCATCTTTATTAAAGATGTATAAAGATAACCATGCTGCATTTTGGTCCTCCTCTCCTTCGACAGAAGAAAACCGTAACACCAGTGCAGTGAAAAACGACCCTCAAAGCAAAAGTTCTGAATACTTTTTTTTAATACTATTTCTGAATTTAAATATATATATATATATAAATTTGCAAAAAATGTTTAAAAACCTGTTTGTTTTCTTCGCTTTGTTATTGTGTGTAGATTGTCAGAAAAGAGTCTCTGATTCAAAACAAGTGGCTATGCTTCTCCTACTGAGGAGATCCAATATGGCCGACCAGTGGCATCAAAGCCTCTCAATGGCCAACGCAAAGCTATCAGCTATCCAGAGTTTATATACATCGTTGGTGTGAACACAGCCCAACTCCTTCAGAAACACCTTCAGAAACAGATGTAAAAAAAAAAATATTTACAGTATATCATTCTGCTTGGTGTGCAAAAATCTCATAGGCCTGCTGTGGTTAATGAACTTGTAAACGGACTAAACATCTTTCTTTCTTATTAACAGTGAGTTGAAAGCCATTGGAATATCCAAGCACGTCACAAGAATGTACAGGCTCGTTAATCATGACTCTCAGGTCCATCACATTACATGTAAGAGTCATTGGACGAAGGGCTCTTGTCTAAGGGGGGAGGGAGTTCTGTTAAGATCCCCGGACGTTCTGTCTGAACATGAAAATGCATGGCTTGCGGTAGGGGTTTTGGAAGCATAAGGACTTTATCTTTAATATCAGCGGGAAATACTTTTCAAAAAAGAAAAGGTTACACTGATAGACACCTTGATAGGCCATATCTCCATGTTGCAGCAATTTTTAACAGAAAACAGATGGAAGATAAGAGGTGCTAATTAGCTATCTAGCATTCTCCCAATGTCTGTGTGTCAACGTAACTCGGGAAGTGTAGCAGAAGTGTAGTTTAGTAGGAAGGGGGCTGTATGGGTCTGTAACTGCTACAGTGTAGTTTAGTAGGATGGAGGCTGTATGGATCTGTAACTACTACAGTGTAGTTTAGTAGGATGGAGGCTGTATGGATCTGTAACTGCTACAGTGTAGTTTAGTAGGATGGAGGCTGTATGGGTCTGTAACTGCTACAGTGTAGTTTAGTAGGATGGAGGCTGTATGGATCTGTAACTACTACAGTGTAGTTTACTAGGATGGAGGCTGTATGGATCTGTAACTACTACAGTGTAGTTTAGTAGGATGGAGGCTGTATGGATCTGTAACTACTACAGTGTAGTTTAGTAGGATGGAGGCTGTATGGGTCTGTAACTGCTACAGTGTAGTTTACTAGGATGGAGGCTGTATGGATCTGTAACTACTACAGTGTAGTTTAGTAGGATGGAGGCTGTATGGATCTGTAACTACTACAGTGTAGTTTACTAGGATGGAGGCTGTATGGATCTGTAACTACTACAGTGTAGTTTAGTAGGATGGAGGCTGTATGGGTCTGTAACTACTACAGTGTAGTTTAGTAGGATGGAGGCTGTATGGATCTGTAACTACTACAGTGTAGTTTAGTAGGATGGAGGCTGTATGGATCTGTAACTACTACAGTGTAGTTTAGTAGGATGGAGGCTGTATGGATCTGTAACTACTACAGTGTAGTTTAGTAGGATGGAGGCTGTATGGATCTGTAACTACTACAGTGTAGTTTAGTAGGATGGAGGCTGTATGGATCTGTAACTACTACAGTGTAGTTTAGTAGGATGGAGGCTGTATGGATCTGTAACTACTACAGTGTAGTTTAGTAGGATGGAGGCTGTATGGGTCTGTAACTACTACAGTGTAGTTTAGTAGGATGGAGGCTGTATGGGTCTGTAACTACTACAGTGTAGTTTAGTAGGATGGAGGCTGTATGGATCTGTAACTGCTACAGTGTAGTTTAGTAGGATGGAGGCTGTATGGATCTGTAACTACTACAGTGTAGTTTAGTAGGATGGAGGCTGTATGGGTCTGTAACTACTACAGTGAGCGTATTCATTTTATGTGAAGGATTCTTTATTGCTGAAGAAATATAAGGGCCGTTATGTTTCGAAAGCCGTATCGCAAGCGGTGATTATTAATGTTTCTAAACGTTAAAACACAGTTTAGTTCCAATGAGGCAGTCACGGGAGAAGCTAATGGCTGAGAACTGTAGGGAGAAGCTAATGGCTGAGAACTGTAGGGAGAAGCTAATGGCTGAGAACTGTAGGGAGAAGGCAGAATGGCTGAGAACTGTAGGGAGAAGCTAATGGCTGAGAGCTGTAGGGAGAAGGCAGAATGGCTGAGAACTGTAGGGAGAAGCTAATGGCTGAGAACTGTAGGGAGAAGGCAGAATGGCTGAGAACTGTAGGGAGAAGCTAATGGCTGAGAACTGTAGGGAGAAGCTAATGGCTGAGAACTGTAGGGAGAAGCTAATGGCTGAGAGCTGTAGGGAGAAGGCAGAATGGCTGAGAACTGTAGGGAGAAGCTAATGGCTGAGAGCTGTAGGGAGAAGGCAGAATGGCTGAGAACTGTAGGGAGAAGGCAGAATGGCTGAGAACTGTAGGGAGAAGCTAATGGCTGAGAACTGTAGGGAGAAGGCAGAATGGCTGAGAACTGTAGGGAGAAGCTAATGGCTGAGAGCTGTAGGGAGAAGGCAGAATGGCTGAGAACTGTAGGGAGAAGGCAGAATGGCTGAGAACTGTAGGGAGAAGGCAGAATGGCTGAGAGCTGTAGGGAGAAGGCAGAATGGCTGAGAACTGTAGGGAGAAGCTAATGGCTGAGAACTGTAGGGAGAAGGCAGAATGGCTGAGAACTGTAGGGAGAAGGCAGAATGGCTGAGAGCTGTAGGGAGAAGCTAATGGCTGAGAACTGTAGGGAGAAGCTAATGGCTGAGAACTGTAGGGAGAAGGCAGAATGGCTGAGAACTGTAGGGAGAAGGCAGAATGGCTGAGAACTGTAGGGAGAAGGCAGAATGGCTGAGAACTGTAGGGAGAAGGCAGAATGGCTGAGAGCTGTAGGGAGAAGCTAATGGCTGAGAACTGTAGGGAGAAGGCAGAATGGCTGAGAACTGTAGGGAGAAGGCAGAATGGCTGAGAACTGTAGGGAGAAGGCAGAATGGCTGAGAACTGTAGGGAGAAGGCAGAACGACTGAGAACTGTAGGGAGAAGGCAGAATGGCTGAGAACTGTAGGGAGAAGGCAGAATGGCTGAGAACTGTAGGGAGAAGGCAGAATGGCTGAGAGCTGTAGGGAGAAGGCAGAATGGCTGAGAGCTGTAGGGAGAAGGCAGAACGACTGAGAACTGTAGGGAGAAGGCAGAATGGCTGAGAGCTGTAGGGTGAAGGCAGAATGGCTGAGAGCTGTAGGGAGAAGCTAATGGCTGAGAGCTGTAGGGAGAAGCTAATGGCTGAGAACTGTAGGGAGAAGGCAGGATGGCTGAGAGCTGTAGGGAGAAGCTAATGGCTGAGAGCTGTAGGGAGAAGCTAATGGCTGAGAACTGTAGGGAGAAGGCAGGATGGCTGAGAGCTGTAGGGAGAAGGCAGAATGGCTGAGAGCTGTAGGGAGAAGGCAGAATGGCTGAGAACTGTAGGGAGAAGGCAGAATGGCTGAGAACTGTAGGGAGAAGCTAATGGCTGAGAACTGTAGGGAGAAGCTAATGGCTGAGAACTCTATGGAGAAGCTAATGGCTGAGAACTCTATGGAGAAGCTAATGGCTGAGAACTCTATGGAGAAGCTAATGGCTGAGAACTCTATGGAGAAGCTAATGGCTGAGAGCTGTAGGGAGAAGGCAGAATGGCTGAGAGCTGTAGGGAGAAGGCAGAATGGCTGAGAGCTGTAGGGAGAAGGCAGAACGACTGAGAACTGTAGGGAGAAGGCAGAATGGCTGAGAGCTGTAGGGAGAAGCTAATGGCTGAGAGCTGTAGGGAGAAGCTAATGGCTGAGAACTGTAGGGAGAAGGCAGAATGGCTGAGAGCTGTAGGGAGAAGGCAGAATGGCTGAGAACTGTAGGGAGAAGCTAATGGCTGAGAACTGTAGGGAGAAGGCAGAATGGCTTAGAACTGTAGGGAGAAGCTAATGGCTGAGAGCTGTAGGGAGAAGGCAGAATGACTGAGAACTGTAGGGAGAAGGCAGAATGGCTGAGAACTGTAGGGAGAAGCTAATGGCTGAGAACTGTAGGGAGAAGGCAGAATGGCTGAGAACTGTAGGGAGAAGGCAGAATGGCTGAGAACTGTAGGGAGAAGGCAGAATGACTGAGAACTGTAGGGAGAAGCTAATGGCTGAGAACTGTAGGGAGAAGGCAGAATGGCTGAGAACTGTAGGGAGAAGCTAATGGCTGAGAACTGTAGGGAGAAGCTAATGGCTGAGAACTGTAGGGAGAAGCTAATGGCTGAGAACTGTAGGGAGAAGGCAGAATGGCTGAGAGCTGTAGGGAGAAGGCAGAATGGCTGAGAACTGTAGGGAGAAGCTAATGGCTGAGAACTGTAGGGAGAAGGCAGAATGGCTGAGAACTGTAGGGAGAAGCTAATGGCTGAGAGCTGTAGGGAGAAGGCAGAATGGCTGAGAACTGTAGGGAGAAGGCAGAATGGCTGAGAACTGTAGGGAGAAGGCAGAATGGCTGAGAGCTGTAGGGAGAAGGCAGAATGGCTGAGAACTGTAGGGAGAAGCTAATGGCTGAGAACTGTAGGGAGAAGGCAGAATGGCTGAGAACTGTAGGGAGAAGGCAGAATGGCTGAGAGCTGTAGGGAGAAGGCAGAATGGCTGAGAACTGTAGGGAGAAGCTAATGGCTGAGAACTGTAGGGAGAAGCTAATGGCTGAGAACTGTAGGGAGAAGGCAGAATGACTGAGAACTGTAGGGAGAAGGCAGAATGGCTGAGAACTGTAGGGAGAAGGCAGAACGACTGAGAACTGTAGGGAGAAGGCAGAATGGCTGAGAACTGTAGGGAGAAGGCAGAATGGCTGAGAACTGTAGGGAGAAGGCAGAATGGCTGAGAGCTGTAGGGAGAAGGCAGAACGACTGAGAACTGTAGGGAGAAGGCAGAATGGCTGAGAGCTGTAGGGTGAAGGCAGAATGGCTGAGAACTGTAGGGAGAAGGCAGAATGGCTGAGAGCTGTAGGGAGAAGCTAATGGCTGAGAACTGTAGGGAGAAGGCAGGATGGCTGAGAGCTGTAGGGAGAAGGCAGAATGGCTGAGAACTGTAGGGAGAAGCTAATGGCTGAGAACTGTAGGGAGAAGGCAGAATGGCTGAGAGCTGTAGGGAGAAGGCAGAATGGCTGAGAACTGTAGGGAGAAGCTAATGGCTGAGAACTGTAGGGAGAAGCTAATGGCTGAGAACTGTAGGGAGAAGGCAGAATGGCTGAGAGCTGTAGGGAGAAGGCAGAATGGCTGAGAACTGTAGGGAGAAGGCAGAATGGCTGAGAACTGTAGGGAGAAGCTAATGGCTGAGAACTCTATGGAGAAGCTAATGGCTGAGAACTCTATGGAGAAGCTAATGGCTGAGAACTCTATGGAGAAGCTAATGGCTGAGAACTCTATGGAGAAGCTAATGGCTGAGAGCTGTAGGGAGAAGGCAGAATGGCTGAGAGCTGTAGGGAGAAGGCAGAATGGCTGAGAGCTGTAGGGAGAAGGCAGAACGACTGAGAACTGTAGGGAGAAGGCAGAATGGCTGAGAGCTGTAGGGAGAAGCTAATGGCTGAGAACTGTAGGGAGAAGGCAGAATGGCTGAGAACTGTAGGGAGAAGGCAGAATGGCTGAGAGCTGTAGGGAGAAGGCAGAATGGCTGAGAACTGTAGGGAGAAGCTAATGGCTGAGAACTGTAGGGAGAAGCTAATGGCTGAGAACTGTAGGGAGAAGCTAATGGCTGAGAACTGTAGGGAGAAGCTAATGGCTGAGAACTGTAGGGAGAAGGCAGAATGGCTGAGAACTGTAGGGAGAAGCTAATGGCTGAGAACTGTAGGGAGAAGCTAATGGCTGAGAACTGTAGGGAGAAGCTAATGGCTGAGAACTGTAGGGAGAAGGCAGGATGGCTGAGAACTGTAGGGAGAAGCTAATGGCTGAGAACTGTAGGGAGAAGGCAGAATGGCTGAGAACTGTAGGGAGAAGGCAGAATGGCTGAGAACTGTAGGGAGAAGCTAATGGCTGAGAACTGTAGGGAGAAGCTAATGGCTGAGAACTGTAGGGAGAAGCTAATGGCTGAGAACTGTAGGGAGAAGGCAGAATGGCTGAGAACTGTAGGGAGAAGCTAATGGCTGAGAACTCTATGGAGAAGCTAATGGCTGAGAACTCTATGGAGAAGCTAATGGCTGAGAACTCTATGGAGAAGCTAATGGCTGAGAACTCTATGGAGAAGCTAATGGCTGAGAGCTGTAGGGAGAAGGCAGAATGGCTGAGAGCTGTAGGGAGAAGGCAGAATGGCTGAGAGCTGTAGGGAGAAGGCAGAACGACTGAGAACTGTAGGGAGAAGGCAGAATGGCTGAGAGCTGTAGGGAGAAGCTAATGGCTGAGAACTGTAGGGAGAAGGCAGAATGGCTGAGAGCTGTAGGGTGAAGGCAGAATGGCTGAGAACTGTAGGGAGAAGGCAGAATGGCTGAGAGCTGTAGGGAGAAGCTAATGGCTGAGAACTGTAGGGAGAAGGCAGGATGGCTGAGAGCTGTAGGGAGAAGGCAGAATGGCTGAGAACTGTAGGGAGAAGCTAATGGCTGAGAACTGTAGGGAGAAGGCAGAATGGCTGAGAGCTGTAGGGAGAAGGCAGAATGGCTGAGAACTGTAGGGAGAAGCTAATGGCTGAGAACTGTAGGGAGAAGCTAATGGCTGAGAACTGTAGGGAGAAGGCAGAATGGCTGAGAGCTGTAGGGAGAAGGCAGAATGGCTGAGAACTGTAGGGAGAAGGCAGAATGGCTGAGAACTGTAGGGAGAAGCTAATGGCTGAGAACTCTATGGAGAAGCTAATGGCTGAGAACTCTATGGAGAAGCTAATGGCTGAGAACTCTATGGAGAAGCTAATGGCTGAGAACTCTATGGAGAAGCTAATGGCTGAGAGCTGTAGGGAGAAGGCAGAATGGCTGAGAGCTGTAGGGAGAAGGCAGAATGGCTGAGAGCTGTAGGGAGAAGGCAGAACGACTGAGAACTGTAGGGAGAAGGCAGAATGGCTGAGAGCTGTAGGGAGAAGGCAGAATGGCTGAGAACTGTAGGGAGAAGGCAGAATGGCTGAGAGCTGTAGGGAGAAGGCAGAATGGCTGAGAGCTGTAGGGAGAAGGCAGAATGGCTGAGAACTGTAGGGAGAAGCTAATGGCTGAGAACTGTAGGGAGAAGCTAATGGCTGAGAACTGTAGGGAGAAGCTAATGGCTGAGAACTGTAGGGAGAAGCTAATGGCTGAGAACTGTAGGGAGAAGGCAGAATGGCTGAGAACTGTAGGGAGAAGCTAATGGCTGAGAACTGTAGGGAGAAGCTAATGGCTGAGAACTGTAGGGAGAAGCTAATGGCTGAGAACTGTAGGGAGAAGGCAGGATGGCTGAGAACTGTAGGGAGAAGCTAATGGCTGAGAACTGTAGGGAGAAGGCAGAATGGCTGAGAACTGTAGGGAGAAGGCAGAATGGCTGAGAACTGTAGGGAGAAGCTAATGGCTGAGAACTGTAGGGAGAAGCTAATGGCTGAGAACTGTAGGGAGAAGCTAATGGCTGAGAACTGTAGGGAGAAGCTAATGGCTGAGAACTGTAGGGAGAAGGCAGAATGGCTGAGAACTGTAGGGAGAAGCTAATGGCTGAGAACTGTAGGGAGAAGCTAATGGCTGAGAACTGTAGGGAGAAGGCAGAATGGCTGAGAACTGTAGGGAGAAGCTAATGGCTGAGAACTGTAGGGAGAAGCTAATGGCTGAGAACTGTAGGGAGAAGGCAGAATGGCTGAGAACTGTAGGGAGAAGCTAATGGCTGAGAACTGTAGGGAGAAGGCAGAATGACTGAGAACTGTAGGGAGAAGGCAGAATGGCTGAGAACTGTAGGGAGAAGGCAGAACGACTGAGAACTGTAGGGAGAAGGCAGAATGGCTGAGAACTGTAGGGAGAAGGCAGAATGGCTGAGAACTGTAGGGAGAAGGCAGAATGGCTGAGAGCTGTAGGGAGAAGGCAGAACGACTGAGAACTGTAGGGAGAAGGCAGAATGGCTGAGAGCTGTAGGGTGAAGGCAGAATGGCTGAGAGCTGTAGGGAGAAGCTAATGGCTGAGAACTGTAGGGAGAAGGCAGGATGGCTGAGAGCTGTAGGGAGAAGGCAGAATGGCTGAGAACTGTAGGGAGAAGCTAATGGCTGAGAACTGTAGGGAGAAGGCAGAATGGCTGAGAGCTGTAGGGAGAAGGCAGAATGGCTGAGAACTGTAGGGAGAAGCTAATGGCTGAGAACTGTAGGGAGAAGCTAATGGCTGAGAACTGTAGGGAGAAGGCAGAATGGCTGAGAGCTGTAGGGAGAAGGCAGAATGGCTGAGAACTGTAGGGAGAAGGCAGAATGGCTGAGAACTGTAGGGAGAAGCTAATGGCTGAGAACTCTATGGAGAAGCTAATGGCTGAGAACTCTATGGAGAAGCTAATGGCTGAGAACTCTATGGAGAAGCTAATGGCTGAGAACTCTATGGAGAAGCTAATGGCTGAGAGCTGTAGGGAGAAGGCAGAATGGCTGAGAGCTGTAGGGAGAAGGCAAAATGGCTGAGAGCTGTAGGGAGAAGGCAGAACGACTGAGAACTGTAGGGAGAAGGCAGAATGGCTGAGAGCTGTAGGGAGAAGCTAATGGCTGAGAACTGTAGGGAGAAGGCAGAATGGCTGAGAACTGTAGGGAGAAGGCAGAATGGCTGAGAGCTGTAGGGAGAAGGCAGAATGGCTGAGAACTGTAGGGAGAAGCTAATGGCTGAGAACTGTAGGGAGAAGCTAATGGCTGAGAACTGTAGGGAGAAGCTAATGGCTGAGAACTGTAGGGAGAAGCTAATGGCTGAGAACTGTAGGGAGAAGGCAGAATGGCTGAGAACTGTAGGGAGAAGCTAATGGCTGAGAACTGTAGGGAGAAGCTAATGGCTGAGAACTGTAGGGAGAAGCTAATGGCTGAGAACTGTAGGGAGAAGGCAGGATGGCTGAGAACTGTAGGGAGAAGCTAATGGCTGAGAACTGTAGGGAGAAGGCAGAATGGCTGAGAACTGTAGGGAGAAGGCAGAATGGCTGAGAACTGTAGGGAGAAGCTAATGGCTGAGAACTGTAGGGAGAAGCTAATGGCTGAGAACTGTAGGGAGAAGCTAATGGCTGAGAACTGTAGGGAGAAGCTAATGGCTGAGAACTGTAGGGAGAAGGCAGAATGGCTGAGAACTGTAAGGAGAAGCTAATGGCTGAGAACTGTAGGGAGAAGCTAATGGCTGAGAACTGTAGGGAGAAGGCAGAATGGCTGAGAACTGTAGGGAGAAGCTAATGGCTGAGAACTGTAGGGAGAAGCTAATGGCTGAGAACTGTAGGGAGAAGGCAGAATGGCTGAGAACTGTAGGGAGAAGCTAATGGCTGAGAACTGTAGGGAGAAGCTAATGGCTGAGAACTGTAGGGAGAAGGCAGAATGGCTGAGAACTGTAGGGAGAAGCTAATGGCTGAGAACTGTAGGGAGAAGGCAGAATGGCTGAGAACTGTAGGGAGAAGCTAATGGCTGAGAACTGTAGGGAGAAGGCAGAATGGCTGAGAACTGTAGGGAGAAGCTAATGGCTGAGAACTGTAGGGAGAAGGCAGAATGGCTGAGAACTGTAGGGAGAAGCTAATGGCTGAGAACTGTAGGGAGAAGGCAGAATGGCTGAGAACTGTAGGGAGAAGCTAATGGCTGAGAACTGTAGGGAGAAGGCAGAATGGCTGAGAACTGTAGGGAGAAGCTAATGGCTGAGAACTCTATGGAGAAGCTAATGGCTGAGAACTGTAGGGAGAAGGCAGGATGGCTGAGAACTGTAGGGAGAAGCTAATGGCTGAGAACTGTAGGGAGAAGGCAGAATGGCTGAGAACTGTAGGGAGAAGGCAGAATGGCTGAGAACTGTAGGGAGAAGCTAATGGCTGAGAACTGTAGGGAGAAGCTAATGGCTGAGAACTGTAGGGAGAAGCTAATGGCTGAGAACTCTATGGAGAAGCTAATGGCTGAGAACTGTAGGGAGAAGGCAGAATGGCTGAGAACTGTAGGGAGAAGGCAGAATGGCTGAGAGCTGTAGGGAGAAGGCAGAATGGCTGAGAGCTGTAGGGAGAAGGCAGAATGGCTGAGAACTGTAGGGAGAAGCTAGTGGCTGAGAACTGTAGGGAGAAGCTAATGGCTGAGAACTGTAGGGAGAAGCTAATGGCTGAGAACTGTAGGGAGAAGCTAATGGCTGAGAAGTGTAGGGAGAAGGCAGAATGGCTGAGAACTGTAGGGAGAAGGCAGAATGGCTGAGAACTGTAGGGAGAAGGCAGAATGGCTGAGAACTGTAGGGAGAAGCTAATGGCTGAGAACTGTAGGGAGAAGGCAGAATGGCTGAGAACTGTAGGGAGAAGGCAGAATGGCTGAGAACTGTAGGGAGAAGGCAGAATGGCTGAGAACTGTAGGGAGAAGGCAGAATGGCTGAGAACTGTAGGGAGAAGCTAATGGCTGAGAACTGTAGGGAGAAGGCAGAATGGCTGAGAACTGTAGGGAGAAGCTAATGGCTGAGAACTGTAGGGAGAAGGCAGAATGGCTGAGAACTGTAGGGAGAAGCTAATGGCTGAGAACTGTAGGGAGAAGCTAATGGCTGAGAACTGTAGGGAGAAGCTAATGGCTGAGAACTGTAGGGAGAAGCTAATGGCTGAGAACTGTAGGGAGAAGCTAATGGCTGAGAACTGTAGGGAGAAGCTAATGGCTGAGAACTGTAGGGAGAAGCTAATGGCTGAGAACTGTAGGGAGAAGGCAGAATGGCTGAGAACTGTAGGGAGAAGCTAATGGCTGAGAACTGTAGGGAGAAGGCAGAATGGCTGAGAGCTGTAGGGAGAAGCTAATGGCTGAGAACTGTAGGGAGAAGGCAGAATGGCTGAGAACTGTAGGGAGAAGCTAATGGCTGAGAACTGTAGGGAGAAGGCAGAATGGCTGAGAACTGTAGGGAGAAGCTAATGGCTGAGAGCTGTAGGGAGAAGGCAGAATGGCTGAGAGCTGTAGGGAGAAGCTAATGGCTGAGAACTCTACGGAGAAGCTAATGGCTGAGAACTGTAGGGAGAAGGCAGGATGGCTGAGAACTGTAGGGAGAAGCTAATGGCTGAGAACTGTAGGGAGAAGGCAGAATGGCTGAGAACTGTAGGGAGAAGGCACAATGGCTGAGAACTGTAGGGAGAAGCTAATGGCTGAGAACTGTAGGGAGAAGCTAATGGCTGAGAACTGTAGGGAGAAGCTAATGGCTGAGAACTCTATGGAGAAGTTAATGGCTGAGAACTGTAGGGAGAAGGCAGAATGGCTGAGAACTGTAGGGAGAAGGCAGAATGGCTGAGAGCTGTAGGGAGAAGGCAGAATGGCTGAGAGCTGTAGGGAGAAGGCAGAATGGCTGAGAACTGTAGGGAGAAGCTAATGGCTGAGAACTGTAGGGAGAAGCTAATGGCTGAGAACTGTAGGGAGAAGCTAATGGCTGAGAACTGTAGGGAGAAGCTAATGGCTGAGAAGTGTAGGGAGAAGGCAGAATGGCTGAGAACTGTAGGGAGAAGGCAGAATGGCTGAGAACTGTAGGGAGAAGCTAATGGCTGAGAACTGTAGGGAGAAGCTAATGGCTGAGAACTGTAGGGAGAAGGCAGAATGGCTGAGAACTGTAGGGAGAAGGCAGAATGGCTGAGAACTGTAGGGAGAAGCTAATGGCTGAGAACTGTAGGGAGAAGGCAGGATGCTGTCTCGAGTTTGAAAGAGCCAGTGACCATGGTAAATACGATAAAGCATTCCTCGTAGTCATCAGGGCCTAGCTCCAGGCACGATTGTTTATCTTGCGCTGTCAGTGTAAATAAAGATGCATTTTTTAGCCTATCAATGTCCAGATGAAACAAGACTTAATAGTCCTAATCGAAGTATGCAGGTCTCAGAGGCATGTTCTACTACCCTCAATAGGCCGTGGGTCTAACCTCTAGCAGACTCCTCCATATGGCATAACTGGCTGAGAACACACAGTTCCACCGTGAAAGTGGCTTTCATTGACGATTTGGAACGCTTTTTGAAGCGGGTGGATTGTTTCAATGAAGACGGAACCCACCCAGACGGCCACGGAGCCAGCCCAGCATCTCTATTGGAAACATATAGAGCCCAGCATCTCTATTGGAAACATACGGAGCCCAGCATCTCTATTGGAAACATACGGAGCCCAGCATCTCTATTGGAAACATACGGAGCCCAGCATCTCTATTGGAAACATACGGAGCACAGCATCTCTATTGGAAACATACGGAACACAGCATCTCTATTGGAAACATACGGAGCCCAGCATCTCTATTAGAAACATACAGAGCACAGCATCTCTATTGGAAACATACGGAGCCCAGCATCTCTATTGGAAACATACATTACCGAAAGTCTGTGGACACCGGCTCGTCAAACATCTCATTCCAGAATCATGGACATTAATGTGGAGTTGGTTTCCCCCAACAGCCTCCTCTGTTGATTAATGTGCACTGTCCCTGTAAAAATAAAAATAAACTCAAACTCTCTGCTGGGAAGGCATTCCACTAGATGTTGGAACATTGCTGCTATAACAGCCTCCACTCTTCTGGGAAGGCGTTCCACTAGATGTTGGAACATTGCTGCTATAACAGCCTCCACTCCTCTGGGAAGGCTTTAATATGGAGTTGGTCCCCCTTTGCTACTATAACAGCCTCCACTCTTCTGGGAAGGCGTTCCACTAGATGTTGGAACATTGCTGCTATAACAGCCTCCACTCTTCTGGGAAGGCTTTCCACAAGATGTTGGAACATTGCTGCTATAACAGCCTCCACTCTTCTGGGAAGGTTTTCCACTAGATGTTGGAACATTGCTGCTATAACAGCCTCTACTCTTCTGGGAAGGCTTTCCACTAGATGTTGGAACATTGCTGCTATAACAGCCTCCACTCTTCTGGGAAGGCTTTCCACTAGATGTTGGAACATTGCTGCAATAACAGTCTCCACTCTTCTGGGAAGGCTTTCCACTAGATGATGGAACATTGCTGCGGGGACTTGCTTCCATTCAGCCTCGCTTTGTGAACAGGGGCATTGTCATGCTGAAACGGGAAAAGCCCTTCCCTAAATTGTTGCCACAAAGTTGAAAGCACAGAATCATCAAGAATGTAATTGTA
This sequence comes from Oncorhynchus masou masou, assembly GCF_036934945.1. Lineage (NCBI taxonomy): Eukaryota > Metazoa > Chordata > Actinopteri > Salmoniformes > Salmonidae > Oncorhynchus > Oncorhynchus masou. The sequence continues at coordinate 50,333,988 of NC_088221.1, read as the reverse complement.
TGCTGTAGCGTTAAGATTTCCTTTCACTAGAACTAAAGGGGTCCGAACCATGAAAAACAGCCCCAGACCATTATTCCTCCTCCACCAAACTTTACAGTTGGCACTATGCATTTGGGGCAGGTAGCATTTTATTGGCATCTGCCAAACCCAAAGTCCATCTGTCATGCTGACAGATGGTGAAGCGTGATTCATCACTCCAGATTCATCACTCCAGATTCATCACTCCAGATTCATCACTCCAGATTCATCACTCCAGAGAATGTGTTTTCTCTGCTCCAACGACTTGTTGGAAACATGGCATCCTGCAACGGTGCCAGTTTGAAAGTCACTGAGCTCTTCAGTAAGGACATTCTACTGCCAGTGTTTGTCTATGGAGATTGCATGGCTGTGTGCTCGATTTAATACACCGTCAGCAACGGGTGTGGCTGAAATAGCCGAATCCACTCATTTGAAAGGGTGTCCACATACTTTTGTATATATAGTGTATCTATCTCTAGCGATCCAGTATCCCTGTACATTGTAAATATGATTGTAAAGGTTTTCCTCCTCTTCCTCTGAAGAGGAGAGGCGAAAAGGATCGAAGGACCAATATGCGGCGTGGTAAGTGTCCATGGTTCTTTTAATAAGAAATACTCAACATGAACACAACTGAACAACCGAATCCAAAAAACAATAAACGTGTAACGAACTAAACCCAAAACAGTACCGTGTGGTGAAAAACACAGACACGGAAAACAAACACCCACAAACAAACAGTGAAACCCAGGCTACCTAAGTATGATTCTCAATCAGAGACAACTAATGACACCTGCCTCTGATTGAGAACCATACTAGGCCGAAACATAGAAATTCCAAAATCATAGAAAAACAAACGTAGACTGTCCACCCCAACTCACGCCCTGACCATTCTAAATAATGACAAAACAAAGAAAATAAAGGTCAGAACGTGACAATGATACTGTAACTGACCCTGTACATAGTATGATTACTTAATTTATCCCACAACGACAAATAAAAAATTAAATAACAGAAATACCTTATTTACATAATCATTATTTATTTACATAAGTATTCAGACCCTTTGCTATGAGACTGGAAATTGTGGCCAGGTGCATCCTGTTTCCATTGATCATCCTTGAGATGTTTCTACAACTTGATTGGAGTCCACCTGTGGTAAATTCAATTGATTGGACATGATTTGAAATGGCACACACCTGTCTATATAAGGTCCCACAGTTGACCGTGCATGTCAGAGCAAAAACCAAGCCATGAGGTCAAAGGAATTTTCTGTATAACTCAGAGACAGGATTGTGTCGAGGCACAGATCTGGGGAAGGGTACCAAAACATTTATGCAGCATTGAAGGTCCCTAAGAACACAGTGGACTCCATCATTCTTAAATGGAAGAAGTTTGGAACCACCAAGACTCTTCCGAGAGCTGGCCTCCCGGCCAAACTGAGAAATTGGGAGAGAAGGGCCTTGGTCAGGGAGGTGACCAAGAACCTGATGATCACTCTGACAGAGCTCTAGAGTTTCTCTGTGGAGATGGGAGAACCTTCAAGAAGGACAATAATTTTTGCCACACTCCACCAATCAGGCCTTTATGGTAGAGTGGCCAGACAGAAGCCACTCCTCAGTAAAAGGCATATGGGAGCCTGCTTGGAGTTTGCCAAAAGGCACCTAAAGGACTCTCAGACCATGAGAAACAAAATTCTCTGGTCAGATGAAACCAAGATTGAACAATTTGGCCTGAATGCCTAGCGTCACTTCTGGAGGAACCCTGGTACCATCCCTACGGTGAAGCATCATGCTGAGGGGATGTTTTTCAGTGGCAGGGACTGGGAGACTAGTCAGGATCGAGGGAAAGATGAACGGAGCAAAGTACAGAGAGATCCTTGATGAAAACCTGCTCCAGAACGCTTAGGACCTCAGACTGGGGTGAAGGTTCACCTTCCAACAGGACAACAACCCTAAGCACACAGCCAAGACAACGCAGGAGTGGCTTCGGGACGAGTCTCTGAATGTGCTTGAGTGGCCCAGCCGGAGTCCAGACTTGAACCCAATCTAACATCTCTGAAAAAACCTGAAAATAGCTGTGCAGCGATGCTCCCCATCCAACCTGACAGAGTTTGAGAGGATCTGTAGAGAAGAATGGGAGAAACTCCCCAAATACAGCTGTGCCAAGCTTGTAGAGTCATACCCAAGAAGACTCAAGGCTGTAATCACTGCCAAAAGTGCTTCAACAAAGTACTGAGTAAAGGGTATGAATACTTATGTAACTGGGATATTTCAGGGAAGGTTTTGTGATAAATTTGCACAAATAAAATAAAATAGTTTTTGCTTTGTCATTATGAGGTATTGGGGTCTGAATTATTTCTGAATGCCCTGTATATGGAAAGTACATAGCTACCTCAATTACCTCACACTCCTGCACATCCACTGGTACTTCCTGTTATATTCTACTCCCTGTATATGGGAGTACATAGCTACCTCAATTACCTCGCACTCCTGCATATCCACTGGTACTTCCTGTATATAAAAACCAAGCCATGAGGTCAAAGGAATTTTCTGTATACCTCAGAGACAGGACTGTGTCGAGGCATGTTATATTCTACTCCCTGTATATAGACATGTTATATTCTACTCCCTGTATATAGCCATGTTATATTCTACTCCCTGTATATAGCCATGTTATATTCTACTCCCTGTATATAGACATGTTATATTCTACTTCATGTATATAGACATGTTATATTCTACTCCCTGTATATAGACATGTTATATTCTACTTCCTGTATATTGACATGTTATATTTTACTTCCTGTATATGCAGACATGTTATTTTCTACTCCCTGTATATAGACATGTTATATTCTACTCCCTGTATATAGACATGTTATATTCTACTTCCTGTATATTGACATGTTATATTTTACTTCCTGTATATGCAGACATGTTATTTTCTACTCCCTGTATATAGACATGTTATATTCTACTTCCTGTATATAGACATGTTATATTCTACTCCCTGTATATAGACATGTTATATTCTACTTCTTGTATATAGACATGTTATATTCTACTTCCTGTATATAGACATGTTATATTCTACTTCCTGTATATAGACATGTTATATTCTACTCTCTCTATATAGCCATGTTATAATCTACTTCCTGTATATAGACATGTTATTTTCTACTTCCTGTATATAGACATGTTATATTCTACTCTCTCTATATAGCCATGTTATATTCTACTTCCTGTATATGCAGACATGTTATTTTTATTCGTTATCCACTGTGCATTTATTGCTCGCGTCACTATCCATTTATATATATATATATATTATCTTTAACGCTGCATTGTTGGAAATGGGCCAATAAGTAAGCGTTTCACTGTTAGTCTAACGACACCTGTTGTCTTTGAAGCATGTTAGTCTACCTACACCCGTTGTCTTTGACACATTTGACAAATATGTGAACCTGACTATTTTCCTCGAAAGTACGTAACGTCACGACTTCATATCTATACGATATTACAGAGGACAAGTTAATTATCTCAAATTCCAGCTTGTTGTTCACGTAATTCGTGCTGAAATTGGGTTTTGTTTTAACGCCCAATAGACTCCCATCGAAGGAGATGTCCTTGTCTGAGTGTACCCAGAAAGCACCGCGTGGCACACTGACCGTGTACGGGCTGCGGACACAGTGGGCGTTACAGCTGGACGGTCTAATGGAGTGTTCCATCTCCTCAAACTTACCTCCCGCCAACGTCTTTCTCCTTTCCATGACATTTAAAGGGATTAATTGGCATGGGAAACACATGTTAACATTGTCAAAGCAAGTGACGGAGAAATAAACAAATGTGACAGCAAACATTACACACACAAAAGTCCCAAAATAATGGATACGTTTAAAATGTCATATTATGTCTATATACAGTGTTGTAATGATGTGCAAATAGTTAAAGTACAAAAGGGAAAATAAACATAAATATGCGTTGTATATATTTTCACTCCTTTGGAAGTATTCTATAAGTAGGAGGAGTTTAGTCATTTATCCAAAATACCCCGTACCGGCCTTTTCCCCACTTCTAAATCAGATTTCTAACATTGTAAATTAAAAGAAGCCTAACTGTCTCGTCATAGCTTCTATTTAAATATACTCATGTATTTCCTATTTTACGATACTGGATAAATTAACGGTAATTTAAAAAATTAAAAAATTGGGGGGATGATTCGTAACCAGTGTCTTTGACGTGTGTTTATCGTTGGTGTTGTTGGACCCTCCTCCATCCCCAGTAGAAAGCGATGCCCAAATAAAAGCGCTCACTAGTTTGGGAGCCTATTAGGAGCGGTACGGCTGAGGGACTGACGGGGCAGGATACTATCCGAGGAGGCTGTGTGCAAAAAAGGGGGAGAAAAGAAACATTTGGTTTCACGAACAGTACAACCGAACTAGCCTCCGAATTCACCGTGGATCTTTCATGGGTTTTGTTTTTTTAGAAGAGCTACATCAAACTACCGCTAAGATTCCACATTTCCCCCAGATTTTCCTGTCCCGTAATCAATATGTCCAGTAGCCCTGTTATCAGGGTTCTGGTGGTGCTTTGCATCGGGACCGCTGTGAACTGTATGCCGAACAGGAAGAGCAGGCGGCAGGCTCATCAGGGAGAAACCAGAATACCTTCGGTATCATCCGTCTCTCAAGGTGAGGTTTTCCTACTTTTTTGGGGGGGAATATTTATTATTTGTAAAACGTTTTGGTAGTCTATTATAGAATAGTATCTTAAAAGTTTTATTGTATGTTTAGTATTTTTGACATTTCGTCTTATTATTATTATTATTATGGTAAACATGGATTGTGTCAATCTACTTGGAAGTGTAACAAGTTGACGTTCCTTCCCTAGACGGCTGCATTGATAATGGACAGATGTATAACATTAACGACCAATGGGAGCGTTCCTATCTGGGCACGATGTTGGTCTGCACTTGTCACGGAGTTGCGGGAATTAAGTGTAAAACAAAACCCGAAGGTGAACGTGCATTTCTACTTCTTTATTTATATATATATATATTAGGAGCGGTATATATATGGTCAATGCAAGTCCTTTGTCTCTCACCATTTTGTAAATGTCAATTAACTTATGTTAAATAATTATTGCAATGATCGAAGTTTAAATATGTTCTCTCAGGGTACCTTTGTCAAGAACTCCAGGTATAGGCTCTGTGTCATCTGTAGAGAGAGTGTAACTACTCTTGATGCTATTGCCTCATTGGTAGAGAGAGTGTAACTACTCTTGATGCTATTGCCTCATTGGTAGAGGGAGTGTAAATACTCTTGATGCTATTGCCTCATTGGTAGAGAGTGTAACTGCTCTTGATGCTATTGCCTCATTGGTAGAGGGAGTGTAACTAGTCTTGATGCTATTGCCTCATTGGTAGAGAGAGTGTAACTACTCTTGATGCTATTGTCTCATTGGTAGAGAGAGTGTAAATACTCTTGATGCTATTGCCTCATTGGTAGAGAGAGTGTAACTGCTCTTGATGCTATTGCCTCATTGGTAGAGAGAGTGTAACTACTCTTGATGCTATTGCCTCATTGGTAGTGAGAGTGTAACTGCTCTTGATGCTATTGCCTCATTGGTAGAGAGAGTGTAACTACTCTTGATGCTATTGCCTCATTGGTAGAGAGTGTAACTACTCTTGATGCTATTGTGTCCTCGGCTTCGAGTTCTCCTAGGATAAATATATAATCTTTATGTGTGTTCATCTGCATCTTGTCTGTGTTTCTGTGTGCACACCCAGTGACTAACGAAACCCATAACATACCCCAAATATGTTTCACAGCTGAGGAGACCTGCTATGATAAGATCAACGCCAGGTCTTATCTGGTTGGTGAGACCTATGAGAGACCCAAAGAGGGCATGATCTGGGATTGTACATGCATTGGCTCTGGCCGGGGGAAAATCAGCTGCACCATTGCCAGTGAGTGTGTGTGTGTGTCTCTGTACCAGTGTGTGTGTGTCTCTGTGTGTGTGTGTGTCTCTGTACCTGTGTGTGTGTGTGTGTGTGTGTGTGTGTGTGTGTGTGTGTTATTGTGTGTTATTGTGTGTGTGTGTGTGTGTCTCTGTACCTGTGTGTGTCTCTGTACCTGTGTGTGTCTCTGTACCAGTGTGTGTGTGTCTCTGTACCAGTGTGTGTGTGTCTCTGTACCAGTGTGTGTGTGTCTCTGTACCAGTGAGTGTGTGTGTGTGTGTGTCTCTGTACCAGTGAGTGGGCTATAGTTAATCTCGTTAAATCTCCATAACACATTGAGACCTCACAGTATGTGATGTAGTCTCTGCAGCTGGATGGGTGTCTGTCTGACTCTCTGTCTGCCTGACTCTCTGTCTGCCTGACTCTCTGTCTGCCTGACTCTCTGTCTGCCTGACTCTCTGTCTGCCTGACTCTGCCTGACTGTGTCTGTCTGACTGTGTTAAAATGTCTCACTGTGCTCTATCTCCCAGACCGTTGTCATGAGGGGGGTGAGTCCTATAAGATTGGGGACACGTGGAAGAGACCTCATGACACTGAGAGCTATATGCTGGAGTGTGTCTGCCTGGGCAACGGCAAGGGAGAGTGGACCTGTAAACCTGTTGGTGAGCATTGGGAAAGGACTTTTCACCTGGGGTTGTATTTATTAAAGCACACTGTAGCAAAACTTAGTGCAACGTTTTAAATAGAAACAAACGTTTATTGGATAAGTATAGATGGTACCTTCGGTCCGTTTGCTTCCGTTGCGTGTCTAGTTGAATACCACAACCTGCAACTGGGGTGATAGCTGTCAAAACAAACACGGCATCATAAGACTCTCCCTCTGTCTCTCTCTCTCTCTGTCTCTCTCTCTGTCTCTCTCTCTGTCTCTCTCTCTCTGTGTCTCTCTCTCTGTGTCTCTCTCTCTGTGTCTCTCTCTCTGTGTCTCTCTCTCTGTGTCTCTCTCTCTGTGTCTCTCTCTGTCTGTCTCTCTCGCTCTCTCTCCGCAGCTGAGCGTTGCTATGACAACACGGCGGGGACATCCTACGTGGTGGGTGAAACCTGGGAGAAACCGTACCAGGGCTGGATGATCGTAGACTGCACCTGTCTAGGGGAGGGGAGTGGCAGGATCACCTGTACCTCTAGAAGTAAGAGACTCTCACACACACACACAAACACATATATGCCCTCAGGCGTATACACACCAGCTGGATCCCATTTGCATTGGCCTCTGCAAGCCGTGTGTGTGTGTGTGTGTGTGTGTGTGTGTGTGTGTGTGTGTGTGTGTGTGTGTGTGTGTGTGTGTGTGTGTGTGTGTGTGTGTGTGTGTGTGTGTGTGTGTGTGTGTGTGTGTGTGTGTGTGTGTGTGTGTGTGTGTGTGTGTGTGTGTGTGGTTCAGTAGACCTAATGAAGGGAAAACTTCAGCTTAACTTGGTGAAAAAGAATGTAAATGATCTGTGGTGTAAATTATAATTGTTCCGTTTTTAAGTGTTTTAAAGAAAATGTTTTTTTTTTTTTACATATCCTTAATTAAAACCCAATGCAATTCTATAACATTATAAAACGTGGTACATAATATACCACTGCCCATTATCCTGTTAGTGGCGCTAAACTGGGCTGTATTCATAAAGGTCAAAATGTAGCAAAATAATTTGCAACGGAACTAAAATCACCATCTTATTGGACAATTCCAGGCAGTCACGACCCTGTTCTCCTTTTCCCCCTCAGATCGGTGTAACGACCAGGACACACTGACATCCTATCGTATTGGAGACACCTGGAGCAAGACGGACGCCAGAGGTCACATGCTGCAGTGTCTGTGTACGGGGAACGGGCGTGGCGAATGGAAGTGTGAGAGACACGCCTCCCTCCACACTACCGGACTGGGTGAGACTTCTAGTGTGTGTGTGTGTGTGTGTGGAAGTGTTAAATATATAATATGTGAGAGACAGATGGCTTTCCCCAGATAGCTTGTGGTTGAACTGCATTGTAATTACAAGCCTCTACCAACATTTTAAAAGCGACAGATTCTCTTTTGGGATTTTTCCGGGGATTTTTCCGGACACAGGATATCAATTGAACATTATAGGGTGGTGCTTAATCGGTTTCTGGGTAAACTGTCCCGTAAACTAGTCAAAGCAAATTAGTTAATCTACACTGTATTTAAACTTTTCTGTTGACTGGAAACATGGTTCCTGTGTGCTGTTTTAAATGTTCCCCCATTTTCTTTAGCAAGATCTCTTTTTTTTTACTACAAATGTGTCAACCCAAATCTAGTGCTATACATTTTTACAAACAATGTCACTGACTGAAAGCGTCCCTCCCCCCCCCCCCCCCCCCCCCAATTTCCAGGGACGGGGTCCCGCGTGATCACTAACATCCAGCCGGCTGTGTATCAGCCCCACCCCCTTCCCCAGCCCGGCCTGGAGCCTCACCCCGGTCTAGCCCAGGAAGGGGCCTGCCAGACGGACGCGGGGGTGGCCTACGCCCTGGGGATGAGATGGATCAAGACCCAGGGAAGCAAACAGATGCTGTGTACGTGCCTGGGCAACGGGGTCAGTTGTGAAGAGTGGGGTACGTGTTCGTAGTCTTATTCATGTGAATTCATGCCTGCCTCTAATGGTTTAATTTTGGTCCAAGTTCTGAACAGTGGTTTTAATAACCTCTGAAAGGGAATTATTCATGCCAGGCCATTATTATTATTATTATTATTTTTAAATCTATTGAGTAAGATTTCCATTTTTTAAATTTATTTTTTATTCACATGGTAAATAAATTAGAAAGTTTGATCTTGAATCTGTCAATGTCTCTGCGGTACTAAATACATGTGTATATATCGTTTGTTGGTTCAAGTTGATTTGAAACAATGAATACATTGGAAATATTACTGATCAAAGCTCTAACAATAAAAACAGGCAGCTTGCGTCAGTCAGCAATCTTTCTAACATTGTTCTGGTTCTTTTCGGACATTGTTCTGGTTCTTTTCTGACATTGTTCTGGTTCTTTTCGGACATTGTTCTGGTTCTTTTCGGACATTGTTCTGGTTCTTTTCGGACATTGTTCTGGTTCTTTTCGGACATTGTTCTGATTCTATGTGTTTGTGTTTACAGAGGGCCCAGCCCCAGTGTACGGTGGGAACTCCAATGGTCAGCCCTGTGTGTTCCCCTTCACCTTCATGGGGAAGACACACCACTCCTGTATCTCAGAGGGACGCCCCGACGGGCAGCTGTGGTGCTGTATTTCTTCTGACTGCGAGACAGAACAGAAATTCTCCTTCTGTACCAAGAAGAATGGTGAGATTTTGTAAAATATTTGATTTACAGCTTTTTATATGAGAAAGAGAAGGTGACTCTCTTTTCTGAACCTAAAAAAAATAGGGAACAGAGTGGCAACACGAGTAGAGCAAGCGTTTCAGCTGATAAGCCTATGATCTGTGGGAGCTCAACACAAACATATGTTGACTGGTGATCTCAACCCTGAGCGTTTTCCAGCAGAGTCACTAGAATTCCAGCCAGCCAACATCATTTAACATCTGGCTTTTATTAGAATGGGACTTACTATCCAGGTTTCTTTGGGTAGTTTACATTGTCTGCATCCCCAATGGCACCTATTCCCTTTATAGTGCACAACTTTTGACCAGGGCCCCATAGTGCACAACTTTTGACCATGGACCCATAGTGCACAACTTTTGACCATGGACCCATAGTGCACAACTTTTGACCATGGACCCATAGTGCACAATTTTTGACCAGGGCCCATAGTGCACAACTTTTGACCATGGACCCATAGTGCACAACTTTTGACCATGGACCCATAGTGCACAACTTTTGACCATGGACCCATAGTGCACAACTTTTGACCATGGACCCATAGTGCACAACTTTTGACCATGGACCCATAGTGCACAACTTTTGACCATGGACCCATAGTGCACAACTTTTGACCAGGGCCCATAGTGCACAACTTTTGACCATGGACCCATAGTGCACAACTTTTGACCATGGACCCATAGTGCACAACTTTTGACCAGGGCCCCACAGTGCACAACTTTTGACCATGGACCCATAGTGCACAACTTTTGACCATGGACCCATAGTGCACAACTTTTGACCAGGGACCCACAGTGCACAACTTTTGACCAGGGCCCTATCTAGGTAACATGATGTCATCTGGGACACGCCCCTCATGGTGTCTGTTGTGTTTGCAGTAATGGTGCCGACCAGAGGAGGAAACTCTAACGGTGCTCTGTGTCAGTTCCCCTTCCTCTACAATGGGAGAAACTACACCGACTGTACCGCGGACGGGCGCAGGGACGGCATGAAGTGGTGTGGAACCACCACCAACTATGACGGCGAACAGCGGTTTGGCTTCTGCCCCATGGCTGGTGAGTGCTGTGGTCTCGTTTCTCAGTTCTTTTTGCAAGACAACGTACAACGCGACGATCGTTATTGAAGCAGCCAGTGGTCGTCCCATCGCCTGTAGTCCCTGCAGTGTGACGATCCAGTCAGATGTAGCCGGCCTCTGCTGTTTGTCTAGACTTTAACAAGGACAGATTTTGAGCTGTTAGTGGAAAGTGGCACCAACTCATCTCCTATATGCAGCTGAAGTCAGACGTTTCCATACACCTTAGTCAAATATATTTAAACTCAGTTTTTCACAATTCCTGACATTTAATCCTAGTAATAATTCCCTGTCTTAGGTCAGTTAGAATCACCACTTCATTTTAAGGATGTGAAATGTCCGAATAATAGTAGAGAGAATGATTTATTTCAGATTTGATTTCTTTCATCACATACACAGTGGGTCAGAAGTTTACATACACTCAATTAGTATTTGGTAGCATTGCCTTTAAATTGTTTAACCTGGGTCAACGTTTCGGTTAGCCTGCCACAAGCTTCCCACAAAAAGTTGGGTGAATTTTGGCCCACTCCTCCTGACAGAGCTGGTGTAACAGAGTCAGGTTTGTAGGCTTCCTTGCTCACTCACGCTTTTTCAGTTCTGCCCACATTTTCTTTGAGATTGAGGTCGGGGCTTTGTGATGGCCACTGCAATACCTTGACTTTGTTGTCCTTAAGCCATTTGCCACAACTTTGGAAATATGCTTGGGGTCATTGTCCATCTGGAAGACCCATTTGCGACCAAGCTTTAACTTCCTGACTGATGTCTTGAGATGTTGCTTCAATATATCCTCATAATTTTCCTCCCTCATGATGCCATCTATTTTGTGAAATGCACCAGTTCCTCCTGCAGCAAAGCACCCCCACAACATGATGCTGCCACCCCCTAAAGGTCGTTGGTTCAAAATTCCAGAGACGACTAGGTGAAAAATCTGTCGACGTGCCCTTGAGCAAGGCACTTAACAGACACGCCGATTACATTAAAGCAGAGTGGAGGGAACCTTGTGTTGTACCTTTTTTACATTTACAGTAGATGCTCGCCTTTTTAAATCAAATCAGTGTTTTTAAAATGCCGTCTGTTGTCTTAGAACACAAAAGGGTTCTGCCTTTTAAACAAACACATTCTGAAAATGGTAATGATATGACTGAGGCCATTGTGGGAGGTTCACTCTACCTCTCTGCTCTCCCTCTTTAACATGGCCTCAATCTCTGCCTTCTGTTTGTTCTTTTGGGGATTTTTACACAATCAGTCAATCTCCCTTTTGCTGAATGGGTCAGTGGTAAATTCACACGCCTGTTGAAAGTACTGACCAGTTATTGAGTTTAAGTGCAGTCATTAGGCGACTGGGTAAATTACCATGAGAAAGGGTACTGTTTGGCCTGTAAAGAGTTAATGGTGATTCTTATCACTGTTTTTAGCCTCCCAGCTGGGCTGAAGGGGCCCAGGCAGACCTAGCGGAGACCCAGAGCCTGGGCTCCCACGCCAGAGCCAGAATTCCAGGCCTAGAGCCCAGACCACCAGAACCAGAGTAATGAAACCTGACCCAGAGCCTAGACCCAGAGAGAGGGAGAGAGACTCCCAGAGCCTAGACCCAGAGAGAGGGAGAGAGACTCCCAGAGCCTAGACCCAGAGAGAGGGAGAGAGACTCCCAGAGCCTAGACCCAGAGAGCGGGAGAGAGACTCCCAGAGCCTAGACCCAGAGAGCGGGAGAGAGACTCCCAGAGCCTAGACCCAGAGAGAGGGAGAGAGAGGGAGAGACTCCCAGAGGCGAGCCAGAGAGAGGGAGAGACTCCCAGAGCCCAGAGGCGGGCCAGAGAGCGGGAGAGACTCCCAGAGCCCAGAGGCGAGCCAGAGAGAGGCCACCGTGTTTCTTCCTGAAAGAGACTACAGAGAGAGACTCTCTTCACTGCCTGTCAGGTCTCCAGGGCAGCCAGCTGCAGTCAGCCTCGTCAACACCTCCACAGTCTACACTGCACCCCATTCTCTGTTGCCAACTCTCCACACAGACAGACCTCCTATCTGTATCTCGTTCAATTAGGAAGACCGGCCCCCACAGAGACCTTAAATGTGTAGATAATAATCCTCTGAAGGGTTATGTTATGAACATCTGGTTGTCGTTCAACTTTTAAAAGTTTAATTTGACCTTCTGCTCCAGGAGTTCTATATGTTCTGAGATCTAACATTCTAGAATGTTTAAAACATTCTATCTTCTGAATTCTAACTTCTAAGTTCTCTGTCCTCTTAGCTCACGAGGAGGTGTGTACGACCAGCGAGGGTGTGATGTACCGTGTGGGAGACCAGTGGGATAAACGCCACGACGTCCTGGGACACATGATGCGCTGTACCTGCGTTGGGAACGGTCGTGGAGAGTGGAGCTGTATCGCTTACTCCCAGCTCAAAGGTAATAAAAATAGGATTTTAAATACATTTTTACAGCTCCTTTCTAATACACATGAAAGTAGGTGAGAGGTCATACATACCACATAGAACATGTGATGTACAGCCGGGTCTCATTCTCTTCCTTCCCCTTGACCATAACACTTTGATGTTCTCAGACCTGTAAAGGTGGAACCAATATTGGGGAGGAAGCGGTAGGGAGAGAATTTGGAGCAGCTGTTTTTGACGTTGTGTAATTCTTCCTGTCACAGATCAGTGTATTGTGGACGGGTCGACCCATGAGGTGAATCAGACCTTCACTAAACTTCATGAAGAGGGCTACATGATGAACTGTACCTGTTTCGGACAGGGCCGTGGGCGCTGGAAGTGTGACGCCATTGGTGAGTTTATAGTTCATACAAACCTAGCATTGTTTTTATTATGGACCAAGCTATTCATTTGTGGCAGTATCAATCCTTACTGTGCTTGACTAGCCTGGTTCCCATATCTGTTTGTGCTGTCTTAAACTCCTATTCTAGCCTGGTTCCCATATCTGTTTGTGTGCTGTCTTAAACTCCTATTCTAGCCTGGTTCCCATATCTGTTTGTGTGCTGTCTTAAACTCCTATTCTAGCCTGGTTCCCATATCTGTTTGTGTGCTGTCTTAAACTCCTATTCTAGCCTGGTTCCCATATCTGTTTGTGTGCTGTCTTAAACTCCTATTCTAGCCTGGTTCCCATATCTGTTTGTGTGCTGTCTTAAACTCCTATTCTAGCCTGGTTCCCATATCTGTTTGTGTGCTGTCTTAAACTCCTATTCTAGCCTGGTTCCCATATCTGTTTGTGTGCTGTCTTACTAACTCCTCTGGTCGTTGTCACGCCAATACACCATAAACAGCAGTTCACTACATAGGCTGTCATGTTGGACACAGCCTAAATCTCACCGTTTTAATATCTGATCTCAGACCAGTGCCAGGAGCCAGAGACCAGGGTGTTCTATCAGATCGGCCAATCATGGGACAAGCTGATCCACAGCGTCATGTACAAGTGTTATTGCTATGGCAACGGTATCGGCGAGCTCAGCTGTGAGCCCCAACAGTCTTTCCCAGGTAAGAAGTCAACATCGCTAAGTCCCGATCTATAGTGGTCACAATACTACGCTATACTATTGGAAAATTTTCTGTGTGGGTACATTCAACCATCTTTCCCTGGTAATAACTAATATCACTAGCTAGGCGTGGTCACTACTGCTGAGCGATTCTAAGCTAAATGTAGTTTATTAAACACATTTAAAAAATAAAAAAAATTAACCTTTTAACTAACCAATGCGCGGTTTTCTCTGGAGAGAAATCAAATCATTCACGAGATAAATTAAGTCAAGAACGGAGACGGATAGCATGCACACAGACTATGAGAGAGGAATGTGCTTGTTTTTTTTCATAACTGAACCAACCTCAAAAAAAGCATGACTGGCTCAGCACTGTGTTGTCGGTAGGATGGTCGCAAGACTACTACTGTATGTTGTTGGTGTGGTTTGTTTTCTGTTGAAATATGTTGTTACAACTGTGTGTGGGCTGGAGGAGGAGGCCCTGACTCCACTAGAAATGTCAAGTAAATCAAATTGGGTTGGATGCAATACTCTGTGTGGCCCTTCATGGTAAGGTCTATGGGGTGATTAATACACTGTGTGGCCCTTCATGGTAAGGTCTATGGGGGGTTAATGCTCTGTGGCCCTTCATGGTAAGGTCTATGGGGGGTTAATGCTCTGTGGCCCTTCATGGTAAGGTCTATGGGGGGTTAATACACTGTGGCCCTTCATGGTAAGGTCTATGGGGGGTTAATACACTGTGTGGCCCTTCATGGTAAGGTCTATGGGGGGTTAATACACTGTGTGGCCCTTCATGGTAAGGTCTATGGGGGGTTAATACACTGTGTGGCCCTTCATGGTAAGGTCTATGGGGGGTTAATACACTGTGTGGCCCTTCATGGTAAGGTCTATGGGGGGTTAATACACTGTGTGGCCCTTCATGGTAAGGTCTATGGGGGGTTAATACACTGTGGCCCTTCATGGTAAGGTCTATGGGGGGTTAATACACTGTGTGGCCCTTCTAAGGTCTATCATGGTAAGGTCTCTGGGGGGTTAATACACTGTGTGGCCCTTCATGGTAAGGTCTATGGGGGGTTAATACACTGTGTGGCCCTTCATGGTAAGGTCTATGGGGGGTTAATACACTGTGTGGCCCTTCATGGTAAGGTCTATGGGGGGTTAATACACTGTGTGGCCCTTCATGGTAAGGTCTATGGGGGTTAATACACTGTGTGGCCCTTCATGGTAAGGTCTATGGGGGGTTAATACACTGTGTGGCCCTTCATGGTAAGGTCTATGGGGGTTAATACACTGTGGCCCTTCATGGTAAGGTCTACGGGGGTTAATACACTGTGGCCCTTCATGGTAAGGTCTATGGGGGTTAATACACTGTGTGGCCCTTCATGGTAAGGTCTATGGGGGGTTAATACACTGTGTGGCCCTTCATGGTAAGGTCTATGGGGGTTAATACACTGTGGCCCTTCATGGTAAGGTCTATGGGGGTTAATACTCTGTGGCCCTTCATGGTAAGGTCTATGGGGGTTAATACACTGTGGCCCTTCATGGTAAGGTCTATGGGGGTTAATACACTGTGGCCCTTCATGGTAAGGTCTATGGGGGTTAATCTGTGGCCCTTCATGGTAAGGTCTATGGGGGTTAATACACTGTGTGGCCCTTCATGGTAAGGTCTATGGGGGGTTAATACACTGTGGCCCTTCATGGTAAGGTCTACGTGGTGATTAATACACTGTGGCCCTTCATGGTAAGGTCTATGGGGGGTTAATACACTGTGGCCCTTCATGGTAAGGTCTATGGGGGGTTAATACACTGTGTGGCCCTTCATGGTAAGGTCTATGGGGGGTTAATGCTCTGTGGCCCTTCATGGTAAGGTCTATAGGGGGTTAATACACTGTGGCCCTTCATGGTAAGGTCTATGGGGGTTAATGCTCTGTGGCCCTTCATGGTAAGGTCTATGGGGGTTAATGCTCTGTGGCCCTTCATGGTAAGGTCTATGGGGGGTTAATGCTCTGTGGCCCTTCATGGTAAGGTCTATGGGGGGTTAATGCTCTGTGGCCCTTCATGGTAAGGTCTATGGGGGGTTAATGCTCTGTGGCCCTTCATGGTCAGGTCTATGGGGGGTTAATGCTCTGTGGCCCTTCATGGTAAGGTCTACGGGGTGATTCATCTTCCTGGAATGTCCGTTCTTCAGGGTTTCCACTACGTACTGATCTAGGATCAGTTTTCCCTCCTTCAATCCCATCCTTAACCATTTAGTGGGGGGAAATGCAAAAAAAAAAAAAATGACCCAAGATCAGCATCTAGGGGCAACTTCACCCTTCAACCAATATCTGTTTCTTCCCTCCACTGTTACTCTTCGTTCCCATGTGACAGGAAAAACCTCGCTGCATTTCTGATCTGTGCTTTCTCTCCACAACGCGCCTTCACGCTTGTAATTTAGCAGAAAAGAAACAATCGAATTAAATTATCCTGCTTCAGTCATTAACCCCCCCCCCCCCCCACACACACACACACACACCCTGCTTGTTTGGGACTTTGTTCACAACTTTGAAGTGGAGGGCAGAGAGGGGGAGGCTGGCACTCGTCGGTATAGCTGCCATCTCCTCCCTTTTTTCTCAGGCCTTTGTTGTTAGTTGGTGTTGAAGTGTGGGTGGAGGTGGTGGATATGCCAACTTGTGCAAGTCTCCCCCTCTCTCTCTGCCCTCCACTTCAAAGTCAAGTTGTGAACAAAAGTGGGTGGGGGGGGGGCAGGCAGGTTTAACGACTCTGAAGCAGGATAGTTTAATCAAATTAATTGTTTAATTTGTTTGTTTTTCTGCAAAAAAAAAAAAAGTGTGACCGGGCATTGTGGAGAGAAAGCACAGATCAGAGATACAGCGAGTTTTCCTCTCCACCTCGCTCCTCTTCTTCTCCTCCCTCCCTCCATTCCTACCTCCTCTCTTCTCCCTGCTACACCACCACCTCTCTCCACCTCGCTCCTCTTCTCCTCACCACCACCTCTCTTCTCCTCACCACCACCTCTCTTCTCCTCACCACCACCTCTCTTCTCCTCCCCCTCCTCTCTTCTCCTCCCCCCCTCCTCTCTTCTCCTCTCATCCCTCCTCCACCACCTCTCTCCACCTCCCTCCTCTCTTCTCCTCCCTCCTCCACCACAACCTCTCTTCTCCTCCCTGCTCCACCACAACCTCTCTTCTCCTCCCTCCCTCCCTCTTCTCTTCTCCTCTCCTCCCTCCTCCACCACCTCTCTCCACCTCCCTCCCTCCTCTCTTCTCCTCCCTCCTCCACCACAACCTCTCTTCTCCTCCCTCCCTCTCTTCTCCTCCCTCCCTCCCTCCCTCCTCTCTTCTCCTCCCTGCTCCACCACAACCTCTCTTCTCCTCCCTCCCTCCCTCCCTCCTCCACCACCTCTCTCCACCTCCCTCCCTCCTCTCTTCTCCTCCCTCCTCCACCACAACCTCTCTTCTCTCATCTCATCTCCCTCTACCCTCTCCTCTCAGGTCTTTTGTTGTTAGTTGGTGTGTAGAGCTCGCTCCTCCAGAGGTGCTGACTGATGTTTAGTCCTCTCATGGAAAACCATTAACTCTCTGTCTCTGTTGCCACCTCTTCTTTGTTTTATGACTCCGCCTTTACTGGTAACAAGCTCAATGTTGAGAGATGTTTACAGAAGCAGTCTGTTTTTCTAGCAGTCATTTGAACCCCTGTCTCCTCTTATTTCTCTGGCACGTTTTACTGTAGAGGTGCTCAGGGTTTCTACCATCATGGAAATCAAAGCAATGGAATTTTAAAGGCCTGGAAAAGCGTAGGAAAAGTAATGAGAATTGATTTATGTCATTTTATTTAGGCACAGTTTAAAAATATATATATTTTATCAATCCAATAAAATTTGAAATATCAGCCAGGATCAGAATAACAAGTGAGTCTGTGTTTGTGCGCGTCACCTGCGTGGTGTGTGTGGGCCATTGTTCAAGTAGAGCGAGACTGTCGGACATTACAGCAACAGGTTGGTCTAGCCTATGAAATATGATAGAGAACAGATTGACTAGGTAGCCAATTGAAAACATATCTTGTACCCCTCTAGTTAACTGTTTTTGACATGTTCCCCCCCTCTCAAAAAAAAAAAACGTTCGACCAACCAACTTGCAAATAAGGCCGTACAAATGAACAACATTGTACGTACCTTTTTAATTTTTTTGTTTTGTTTTACTTCATATGATTCATTTAAATGATTCTTCTTGACAAAATGAACGTTGTATTAGTTTGGATGCTGTTCAGTCACATTATTATATTGAATCGTGTGAATCAAAATCATTTGTGAATCGTCAACATTAAGTTTCAGAAATAAATATTAGATATAAACTTTCTTTTTTGAATTATATGGCTTCAACTTGTTTTGTTGGTATGGGGCTCCAATCTATGGGGCTCCAATCTATGGGACATTGCAATTAAATAGATGCTAATCAGCCTGCAACGTAAACATTTCTAAGATAACTATGACTAAACTAAAAAAGGTACATTTTCCTAAAAATGTGTGTGCTTGCTTCAATTGAATAAAAAATATTTGTAGCCTACCATAGCTGTTTGATCTTTTGATTTTTGTTATATATGAGTGAGCAAATTATTTCAAATAGCATAAAACGTATTTGGTTGTAGCGTTGCAACCTCAAGGATGGTTGACCACCCTCCTGGAGAGGTACTGGGTGAGCGACCACCCTCCTGGAGAGGTACTGGGTGGGCGACCACCCTCCTGGAGACGTACTGGCTGTGCAGACTTTTATTCCAGTCCCCCTCTAACAAACCACATTCACAAATGAGCTGCTCAACCAGACCTTGATAAACTGGCCCTGATGTGTTTGAGCAGGCCTTGATCAAAATAACTGCACACTCAGCAGCTCTCCAGGCTGAGGGTTGACCACATGTTTTATACAGTTGCCTAAAAGGTATTTCACTTTGTGGGTTGAATTTAATTTATTTTGGGCAACAGACATCTACAACAAAATGCACAATGTGGACCCAGAGAGATGCCACTTGAAAGTACCTGTCGTTCTGCCCCTGAACAGGCAGTTAACCCACTGTTCCTAGGCCGTCATTGAAAATAAGAATGTGTTTTTAACTGACTTGCCTGGTTAAATAAAGGTAAAATAAAGGTAAAATAAAAAATTAATTAATTGTAAACACTTGTTTTCCAAAAGGATCCTTGATTTTTTAAAAATATTTTATTTAACTATTAAAAAAAATGTATTTTTTTTTATACCTTT
Source organism: Oncorhynchus masou masou (assembly GCF_036934945.1). Lineage (NCBI taxonomy): Eukaryota > Metazoa > Chordata > Actinopteri > Salmoniformes > Salmonidae > Oncorhynchus > Oncorhynchus masou. The sequence continues at coordinate 50,314,844 of NC_088221.1, read as the reverse complement.
ATTTAACCAGGCAAGTCAGTTAAGAACAAATTCTTATTTTCAATGACGGCCTCGGAACACTGGGTTAACTGCCTGTTCAGGGGCAGAACAACAGATTTGTACCTTGTCAGCTCGGGGATTCGAACTTGCAACCTTTCGGTTACTAGTCCAACGCTCTAACCACTAGGCTACCCTGGTAAAACCAAGAACAAGTGTAATGATTTAAAAAACAAAGACAGAATTACAAAACAACCATAAATACATTCATTTATATTGACATCCTAAAAAAGTGTCACTATTCACTGCTCTTCTCCCTAACCTTAAAACAATCAACCGTCTTAATTTCGCATCATACCGATCCTTCAAATCCAATATACCTGACCAGCAGTAGGGGGCGCAAAGGGAAATCACTCTACTTAAGTGCACTGCTCAACGAGTAACGACAGGAAATTATCCATGAATAAGAGCCTTCCGGGTATCGATACCGCATCACGCTTACTCTTTAAAAAAACCGCACATTAGAGACGCCGCCAATAGTTGGTCATAGGAGATTTGGTGAAAAGTCATGAAATTCCATCTGTCAGAATGTGTATGAACCCAGTCCTAGCTCCTGTTAATAACCTCTACAGGATTGGTGTCCCTTTTTAACCGGGACAGTTGAGCTAACGTGATTAGCATGACAGTTGTAAGTAACAGCAAACTTTCCAGGACATAGAACATGTCTGATATGCGCAGAAAGATGAACAATAATTTAAGCTAACTGCACTGTCCAATTTACAGTAGCTATTACAGTGAAAGAATAGCAGGCTATTGTTTTTGAGTGCACAGTTATGCACTTAAATGTATCCATAAACCATTTTAGGCACATTTGGGCAGACTTGAGACAACATTTGGAACAGCAATGCAATGGTTCATTGGATCAGTCTAAAACAGTGCACATACACTGCTAAATTGCACCTAGACTCCTAAGTCATATAATGGCCATGCATTTCAAAGATGATGGAGCCCAATTTTTATTTTATTTTACCAGATCTAATGTGTTATATTCTGCTACATTAATTTCACATTCCCACAACCTTCAAAGTGTTTCTTTTCAAATGGTATCAATAATATACATATCCTTGCTTCAGGTCCTGAGCTACAGGCCGTTAGATTTGAGTATGAGTCATTTTAGGCGAAAGAGGAAAAAAAGGCTATGATCTCAACGTTGACAGCTGTTTAGTGTTTTTTTTTTACCAGTCATATGAGCTGGTATTACTTATAATCCTGTGTGACATGTTAAGATCCTATTTGCACTAAAAGAAATCTTCGAATACTTTCTTTATCTCACTCTCAACATTGCTCCCAGCACCCTCTACCACGATCCCCATGGCTGTTATCATTTGAAGCGACACACAGAAAGTGTATCCGCTCTAGACTAGGTTGGAAAAAAGAAAAGCGTTTTTGTTTAAAGTGAAGCGCACCCCAGCCCAGTGTAATAACTTCCCTTAATGACATACAGCTGTGAGATGACTGGGTGCAGCCCTGGGTTCAAATACTATTCCTAAACCTATCAAATTCTTTTAGTGTTTACTCTTGTCTGCTTGGAGTGCCTGATGGGCGTGGTTTTGCAGTTTTAGCGACTATTCTATTGGTTCCGTAGTGCCAATCGAACACAGATAAAGTATATGAAACCGATTTTTGAATATTCTTTAAACCCAGGTCTGGGAATGAGGGCTAGAGAGCCTGGTGGCGGTTGGCTGTTGAGATCTAGTGCAGACTAAGTGGGAGTTAAACACTGTAGAAAACCTTCCCAGTCAGTTGGGCCTTTAGGAACCGTAATTAGGAGAAATTGAGACCAGATTGTGCCCAAGGTCATGTCGGCTATCCTATCCTAGCGTGGTTAACCAATCCACTTGCTGAGGGTCTTTTGATTTGATACAAGATGTTCTATGTAAAACTTCAAGAGCTTTAAGCTGGATTCTCTACAACAACAAAAAACTACAGTTTCAACTTGTCAGGATAATGTCTGTAGTCATAGAATGCCATGGAACTCTTGTTTCTATATCCTGAAGGGATTGTATTATCCATTTTATAACATGGTTATCTAGATGTTCATATCGTCCTTCTCTCATCCCGGGATTTACGCTATTACCGGCTTCAGTTCCGATGAGGGAGGGTTATTATATTTTACTCTTATCTCATTTAAAGCATATTGGATGACAGTCATTCATTATTCCATTCACCCAGTTCAGTGTAACATCGATAGGTTTAGGCTACAACATGATACACTAATTTCCCCTATAGCCATCATGAGGTTGCTACAACCCTAGCCTATGAATGAAAGTTTGCAACGTAGGTGCACATAGGTCGAGAGAGATTTTGAGGTGATACCAGTGGAGGCTGGTGGGAGGAGCTATAGGAGGACGGGCTCATTGTAATGGGTGGAATGGGATAAATGGTACTGTATCGATGTTTATCTCTGTTGCAATCATTTCATAGCTCCTCCACCGAGTGACACATGGACAGACAGTGACACATTCAATACCGCCTTGCACACTCTTGCCTGCATCTAGCTGATCTAGGGTGTAATCATTAGTCCAACAGTTGCAAACAAGAGTTTCTATTGGACAAATTTAGGTTTGTATATCCCCGTTTTTGTTCGTCGTTTGCTTCCATTTTTAAGAAACGTTTTTAAACAGAATCGGTGGAATGAATACACCCCTGATCACGCGTTAACACAGTTCACTTTCATAGCAGCCACATACAAACACAGTTCACTTTCATAGCAGCCAAGGTTGTATTCTTTCTCGCATCTTTGCGCTCTCCTCCTCACTTTTTCCCTTCACTTGTGGACTTTCATGCACAATACATCAGCTGTATGTGACCAGGAGAAGAAAAGAAAAAAATTCCAAGCCACATCGACACCATATTAGCTAAAGTAACGTCATAGTAATGTCATAGTCAACATAGCTACTAGAACTAACACGTTAGTAAACCCGCTACAATCATGCAGTTATGTTATTAAGCAGTTTAGCTGGTGCGCCTCCAGTGGCAATACATTTGTAAAACCAAAAGCTTGACTTGGAAGAGTTCAAGTGTTGTGTTAGCTAGCTAGCTAACATAGCATCCCTCTGTTTGAGTATGCTAAATGATCTGGCTGTATTTGCTAAGTAAGTGAAAGTGAACAAATTTTTTAAACTTTGCTTCTCTTTCATTTCGGAAGAAAATGATTTTTTCAAAACTGTTCAACTATTTTATTTCTCTCTCTGAGTCTACTACTCACCAAACTTCACACACTGCAGTGCTAGCTAGCTGTAGCTTATGCTTTCAGTACTAGATTAATTCTCTGATCCTTTGATTGGGTGGACAACATGTTAGTTCATGCTGCAAGAGCTCTAATAGGTTGGAGGAAGTCCTCTGGAAGTTGTCATAATTACTGTGTAAGTCTATGGAAGGGGGTGAGAACCATGAGCCTCCTAGGTTTTGTATTGACGTCAATGTACCCAGAGGAGGACGGAAGCTAGCTGTCCTCCGGCTACACTATGGTGCTACTGTATAGAGTGCTGTTGAGGCCAAAAAAAAAATCCCTTGGCCCATTGGTCGTCTATTACCAGAACGCTAATAAAATGTGCACAGGTAATATCGAATATCCATTGAGACTGCTAGCTAAATATGCTAACAAGCGCAAACAAAAGGAAATTAATTGCAAAGACCGGCAAACCAGCTCATAAACGTATATATTTTATAGGTAGGAGCTCCCGAATGTAATTTTTGGTGCGTTTGGACATTTACAAGCGTATGTGAATGAGAGCCATTGTGCCAATGAACAACATTTTGCTGCTTGCTTGTCTGAAGGAAGAAATTACTGGCTATGGATCAGCATGTGTATAGGCTGTGAATGTGTGGAGTCAGGAGTTACTAAGGCAACGGGCCTGCTTCCTCTGCTTGGAGAAGATGATGGGGGAGGAGCAGACGGCCTGAGAACAGAGGGGAAATAATGGAAAGAAATTAAGATAGCAGCTGTATAGATATCTCAAACATAGCAGAAGGCCAACACTATATGATGCCGTGTCAACTTACTAATTCAGCCACTTACTTAGATAAACTTGGTAGTTAACTTAGTAGTCGTGTTAACACAGTATTCTGTGTTATTCACGCAGGGAAAAAATATAAAACGCATATAAATGATCTTGCAGCATTTTGTAAACACAGATTTAGAATGCAAGATGAACTTTAAACAAAACATTAGTAAATGTAGCTGGCTACATTCTTTCTGTGATAAACATTTGAAATATTAGGGCCGTGAAAAAAAAGACCTTTTTTTCATTGTAAACAGAAAATACATTAGTGCAAAACATTCATCAGAAAAAATTTCATCAGATGACAACAGGAAGAAGTCCATGGTAGCTACAAGTATTGAAAAACTTAAAATAAATAGTTTTGACAGTATTAAAAAAAACATCCTGTGGCTATCTCCAAATACTATATAGTATACCGCCCAAGCCTAATCTATAATAATATATATATAAACATATGCCATTTTAGCAGACTCTTTTTATCCAAGGTGACTTACGGTCCTGTATGCATACATTGCAAGTAGTAATTTAGGGAAACATGCTATCGCTCTTAAAGGTGTAGTTTATATTTCTGTTGCAGCGTGGCTATGTTTACATCAACAGGTCTAGTGAAGGAGCTGAGGGTAGTTCTCTTGCTCTGCTCTGCATGCTGAAATCCTAGCTAACAAGAATCTCACAGGGATATGCTACTTCTCCCCCATTTGTTGCAGCAGTACCTGGGCTTCTTATGTACTACACAACCTACCATTTCAGAGCTGGTTTTAACAGCGAGCTTTCTGAAATTGTAATCTTTTTTGTTGTTGTTTAGATTTCAAATTAGTTGTGTTTTTTCCAGATTGTTTAACCACAAAGCAATGGAATTAAAGTGATCTAGATTTCACATTATGCAGTTCAAATACTTTAACAAATCGCTACTGTCAATTGTTATCAGATGATAGCCTATAATACAGTCTGTCTGATCCCCTATCAGATGATGAGTTGGTGAAAGTGTTTCAATGCTGTAGTAGTGTAATTTACCTTCGTCTGTATGGCGTGTTTCAACTGTGGCATGCTATATTCCTCTCTCCCAGGTGGTAACCGTCCAGTCCAGGTGATCATCTCAGAGTCTGGTAACCAGCCCAACTCCCACCCCATCCAGTGGAACGCCCCGTCCTCTGCACATATCACACAGTACATACTCAAGTGGAGAGTGGTGAGTAGGGGCCCGGGGATTCCAGAGTAGGGGCCCGGGGATTCCAGAGTAGGGGCCCGGGGATTCCAGAGTAGGGGCCCGGGGATTCCAGAGTAGGGGCCCGGGGATTCCAGAGTAGGGGCCCGGGGATTCCAGAGTAGGGGCCCGGGGATTCCAGAGTAGGGGCCCGGGGATTCCAGAGTAGGGTAAGAGGAGGTCATTCCAGAGTAGGGGCCCGGGGATTCCAGAGTAGGGTAAGAGGAGGTCATTCCAGAGTAGGGGCCCGGGGATTCCGGAGTAGGGTAAGAGGAGGTCATTCCAGAGTAGGGCCGGGGATTCCGGAGTAGGGCCGGGGATTCCGGAGTGGGGCCGGGGATTCCGGAGTGGGGCCGGGGGATTCCGGAGTGGGGCCGGGGGATTCCGGAGTGGGGCCGGGGGATTCCGGAGTGGGGCGGGGGGGGATTCCGGAGTGGGGCCGGGGGATTCCGGAGTGGGGCCGGGGGATTCCGGAGTGGGGCCGGGGGATTCCGGAGTGGGGCCGGGGGATTCCGGAGTGGGGCCGGGGGATTCCGGAGTGGGGCCGGGGGGATTCCGGAGTGGGGCCGGGGGATTCCGGAGTGGGGCCGGGGATTCCGGAGTGGGGCCGGGGATTCCGGAGTGGGGCCGGGGGATTCCGGAGTGGGGCCGGGGGGATTCCGGAGTGGGGCCGGGGATTCCGGAGTAGGGGCCGGGGATTCCGGAGTGGGGCCGGGGGATTCCGGAGTAGGGGCCGGGGATTCGATTCCGGAGTAGGGCCCGGGGATTCGATTCCGGAGTAGGGCCCGGGGATTCGATTCCGGAGTAGGGCCCGGGGATTCCGGAGTAGGGGCCGGGGGATTCCGGAGTAGGGGCCGGGGATTCCGGAGTGGGGCCGGGGGGATTCCGGAGTGGGGCCGGGGGGATTCCGGAGTAGGGGCCGGGGGATTCCGGAGTAGGGGCCGGGGGATTCCGGAGGTTAACATTCACCAGATGATATGGGTAATGTTGAACTCCTAAAGCAGTTTGAATTCCAAATAATACTGTGGGCACCAGATGTAGCATTGAAGTCTAGGGTTTGGTTTTATAGACATAGATTAAACCTGAAGGTCCTGGGGCTAAAATCAGATACTGAAACGAAAAGAGAATCTCCATTTGAGGGTCAGTCAAGAACTAGGCTACATATGGCTGTGTTTCCACAAGCAGCCAAATTCTGTTCTTCTGGCCAAATATTCAGGAAACTGGCCCCTATGCTCAGTGGTGGGGGAGGGGAGGGGCGTACACAATTTGTCAAACTTGAGTAACAGTAAAGATCCCTTTTTAGGTTAAAATTAAAATGACTCAAGTGAAAGTCACCTTGTAAAATACTACTTGACTAAAAGTCTAAAAGTAATTGGTTTTAAATTTACTGAAGTATCAAAAGTAAAAGTATAAATAATGTAGTTTTTATTTATTTATTTTTTACAGATAGCCAGTAGCACACTCCAACACTCAGACATAATTTACAAACAATGCATGTGTTTAGTGAGTCCTCCAGGTCAGAGGCAATAGGGACGACCAGGGATGTTGTCTTGAAGTCCTGCAAAAGCATTCAAAATGTAACGAGTCATTTTTGGGTTTCAGGGGAAAATGTATTGATTTTTAAAAAGCACAAAACTTTAACTTCATTCCTAAAGAAAATTATCAAAAACTATCAATAGTAAAGTACAGATTCCCCCCCCACAAAAAAAACTACTTAAGTACTTTACTGCCTAAACTGACCTTAAAGAAGTCAACATGAAGCTACCTTGTTGTTGTTGATATCAATAATATAATGTAAAATATTATCTCTGTCTCCTTTCTTGTTCTTTTCTTGTTTGGGGTAGAAAAACACCCGTAACCCTTGGCGGGAGGTGAATATCCCAGGCCATCTCAACTCCTACACCATCGCTGGCCTGAAGCCAGGCATCACCTACGAGGGTCAGCTGATCAGTGTGCTTCGCTTCGGACACCGCGAGGTCACGCGCTTCGACTTCACCACCACATACGGTTCCTGTGAGTAGGATCACAGTATGGCGACAAGCCTTGTATTCTGTCTCCTTGTGTTATTGATATTTTGGCCCAGGAATTCAGATTCAAACTAACAAGTGATTGATGTTTTTTAAAGATGATTTCTACTTGAGGGATGGCGTTGAGCAACAGCCATCTTGAGATCTGTGAACATCTTGAAAATTGCATTTTTTTAAAATTTTGTTTTTAAAGTCCGTTCTCTGTCCACAGGCCATTCCTCCCATCCCGTTTATATCTGACTGTCTGATCTTTCTTTTCAGTGGCGACCTCCGAGGGAGAGACCACCCAGCCTCCTCCGGTGGTGGACATCAGTGAGTCTGTTACAGAGATCACCTCCAGCAGCTTCGTCATCTCCTGGATGTCTGCCTCTGACACCGTGTCTGGCTTCAGGATCGAGTACGAGCTCAGTGAGGAGGGACAAGAGAGAGGACAGCCCATGATTCTCGGTACGGAACAACCCACTGGGCACACACTGGTTGAATCAACGTTGTGTCAACGTCATTTCAGTTCATTTAGGTTTTAACCCATCTGGAATAGACGTTGAATTGACGTCTGTGTCCGGTGGCAATAAACGTTTTAAGACGATGTGTAATAATTTGTTTAGTGTGTACACTATACGATAATACCTGAAGTATTACTATTCCTTAATACTGACCGTGACCTTTGACCTCCTCTTACTACTTCTACTTGTCAAGTTTGCACGGGTTTATGCTGCGTTATCTGTAGTAACGTTCGATAGACACAATGACTAGACTGTGAAACTGCACGACTCAAGTATATTGTTCTAACCAAGGAGATATATATATATATATATATATATATATATATATGGGCGCTGTGTTGAAGACACTGCACCTCCATCTTGGCGCTCCCCCCTTCGACCCACTATTGTCAAAAATATTTTGACAGCTATAAAAATGCATTTCTGAATGTCCATGTTTATTATATTACAGACACCGTAATGCAAACTTTTTAAAATTATATTTTGTGAGTTAAACATGATAAAAAAAAATATATTTTTTATTATATCATCAATCCAGAGTTTATCAACATCATTGGTCCTAACATGCTTGTCTGTCTCCAGACCTCCCCCGCACCGCTACCTCTGTGAACATCAATGAGCTGCTTCCTGGAAGGAAGTACACTGTGAATGTGTACGAGGTTACACCTACTGGAGAGCCCAACCTCATCCTCACCACCTCTCAGACCACTGGTGGGTACAGAGACTGACACGCACAGACGGACAGACGCACGCACAGACACACAGACAGACACTATACAGTATGTATTTATATCTCTCCTCTGCTCCTCTTCCAGCTCCTGACGCTCCCTCTGACCACGAGGTGGACGAGGTTGGAGAGACCTCTATCATAGTCAGCTGGGAGAAACCCCTGGCTCCTATCACAGGTCAGTACATACATAGAGGCTGCGTTTACACAGGCAGACCAATTCTGATCTTTGCCCAATTATTGGTAAAATATCTGCTCTAACTGGTTTGAAAAAAGACAAATAAAAAATCTAATTTGGGCTGCGTGTGTAAACGCAGATCCTTATAGGGAGATATCCTTACGGGGAGAGAGAGATCCTTACGGGGGAGAGAGAGATCCTTACGGGGAGAGAGAGATCCTTACGGGGGGAGAGAGAGATCCTTACGGGGGGAGAGAGAGATCCTTACGGGGGGGGAGAGAGAGATCCTTACGGGGGGGAGAGAGAGATCCTTATGGGGGAGAGAGGGAGATCCTTACGGGGAGAGAGAAGATCCTTACGGGAGAGAACAGATATTACGGGGGAGAAGAGAGATCCTTACGGGGGAGAGAGAGATCCTTATCGGGGGGAAAAGATACGGGGAGAGAGAGATCCTTACGGGGGAGAGAGAGATGTCCTTACGGGGAGAGAAGAGAACGGGGAGAAAGATCCTTACGGGAGAGAGAGATCCTGTATTGAGAGAGATCCTTACGGGGAGAGAGAGATCCGTACGGGGGAGAGAGATCCTTACGGGGAGAGAGAGATCCTTACGGGGAGAGAGAGATCCTTACGGGGAGACTACTGAGTGATTGGGGACTTTCCTCATCTCATGTGTATAGAAACTTACAAATTATTCAACTGAACGATATTACAAAAGCTCAACAAGTTAGACCCCCATCCAAAAATACTGGTGGCAATCTCTTACCAGATTGATGTTTAAATAAACAAAATTAAAATACCTGTATTGAATTGAGAGGCACAAAGAAAGGTAATGTCTGTGTACCATTACCATAGGTAATGATAGTGCACCAGTACCATAGGTAATGCCTAATTACCATAGGTAATGTCTGATTACCATAGGTAATGCCTAATTACCATAGGTAATGTCTGATTACCATAGGTAATGCCTAATTACCATAGGTAATGCCTAATTACCATAGGTAATGCCTAATTACCATAGGTAATGTCTAATTACCATAGGTAATGCCTGATTACCATAGGTACTGCCTTATTACCATAGGTAATGCCTGTTCACCTGTAGGAGAGGAGATACTGTGTGTAATGATAGTGTCTCCTCTCCTTCAGGTTACCGTGTGTAATGATAGTGTCTCCTCTCCTTCAGGTTACTGTGTGTAATGATAGTATCTCCTCTCCTTCAGGTTACCGTGTGTAATGATAGTGTCTCCTCTCCTTCAGGTTACCGTGTGTAATGATAGTATCTCCTCTCCTTCAGGTTACCGTGTGTAATGATAGTGTCTCCTCTCCTTCAGGTTACCGTGTGTAATGATAGTGTCTCCTCTCCTTCAGGTTACCGTGTGTAATGATAGTGTCTCCTCTCCTTCAGGTTACCGTGTGTAATGATAGTATCTCCTCTCCTTCAGGTTACCGTGTGTAATGATAGTATCTCCTCTCCTTCAGGTTACCGTGTGTAATGATAGTGTCTCCTCTCCTTCAGGTTACCGTGTGTAATGATAGTGTCTCCTCTCCTTCAGGTTACCGTGTGTAATGATAGTGTCTCCTCTCCTTCAGGTTACCGTGTGTAATGATAGTGTCTCCTCTCCTTCAGGTTACCGTGTGTAATGATAGTGTCTCCTCTCCTTCAGGTTACCGTGTGTAATGATAGTATCTCCTCTCCTTCAGGTTACCGTGTGATCTACATCCCGTCTGTGGAGGGGAGCAACAACGGAGCTGCAACAGAGCTCACCCTGCCGGACACCGCGACCTCTGTGACTTTGAGTGACCTTCGACCAGGCCTGCTCTACAACATTAGTATCTACGCAGTCGAGGACAGTCTGGAGAGTGAGCCTGTCTTCGTACAGGTCAACACAGCCGGAGAACCCTTACCAGGTAAGGGTAGCCTAGTGGTTAGAGTGTTGGATTAGTAACCGAAAGGTTGAAAGTTCAAATCCCCTAAGCTGACAAGGTACAAATCTGTCGTTCTGCCCCTGAACAGGCAGCTAACCCACTGTTCCCAAGGGCGTCATTGAAAATAAGTATTTGTTCTTAACTGACTTGCCTTGTTAAATAAAGGTAACATAAAAACATGTAGTGTGTGTGAATTGACTTGAGGCTAGGTCCTGACAGTCTCATTACCTACCTATACTTTTATTTTATTGAACCTTTTTTATTTAACTAGGCACGTTTAGTTAAAAGAACAAATTCTTATTTACAGCGATGGCCCCTACCAGAACGCAAAAGGCCTCCTACGGGGGATGGGGATTAAAAATATAGGTCACAAAACACACATCACGACAAGAGAGACCCCTCAACACTACAGAAAGAGAGACCCCACAACACTACAGAAAGAGAGACCCCACAACACTACAGAAAGAGAGACCTAATACAACAACACAGACTGTAGTTTGTGTTAGATCTTAGCCCCAAACTTCACAAGCAGTCACACTAAAACAGTGTATTTACTAGTTCGTTCGGAAGATATCAGCTCTGTTAAAACTGACCCACTTTCTTTTTTGAAATCCCTCTAGAACATATCATTCAGGATTCGATTCCACAATGGAAATTTCGGATGATGCATTTCCTGTTCACAGCCCAAATGCTCCACTTTAATGGTCCAATGGAAAGAGTTGCGCAAGCTATTCTAATACTCCTGGGACTCCTGGCCAAATACGAAGCCAAAACAACAGTTTCGCAGCTGGAAAGTGTAAAGCTGCTTAGGTTGTATAGCTCTGTAGGGTGATGTACGAGTGTGAATCATTTGCGAGACCCTTCTTTGGATCGACTGCTGTAAAGGCAGTCCATCAGTAAGTCTGTAGTTCAACCTGATACGTGCTGATTTAGGGAATGACAGAGCGACCCAGACTCCCTTGGAAAGACAGAGCGACCCAGACTCCCTTGGAATGACAGAGCGACCCAGACTCCCTTGGAAAGACAGAGCGACCCAGACTCCCTTGGAAAGACAGAGCGACCCAGACTCCCTTGGAAAGACAGAGCGACCCAGACTCCCTTGGAAAGACAGAGCGACCCAGACTCCCTTGGAAAGAGAGAGCGACCCAGACTCCCTTGGAATGACAGAGCGACCCAGACTCCCTTGGAATGACAGAGCGACCCAGACTCCCTTGGAAAGACAGAGCGACCCAGACTCCCTTGGAAAGACAGAGCGACCCAGACTCCCTTGGAAAGACAGAGCGACCCAGACTCCCTTGGAAAAAGGGATTTTGGATCCTCTCTCCTCCAATGAGCATTGAGGACACAACCCCGGTTTCATCAGGGTTATATGGTGATAATACTGTTAATAAGCACATTACTTCCTGTCAATATCTGACCACTTCCTGTTTCCTGTCCACAGAGGAAGTCCCGCCTCCTACAGACCTGCAGTTCTTTGAGGTGTCTGACGTGAAGATCACCATCACGTGGACGGGGCCGCCTACTGACGTGTCTGGGTACAGAGTGACTGTGGCCCCCGTCGGTCCTGACGGGACCCCTCAGAGAGAGCTCCAGCTCCCCGTCACACACAACGCCTATGCAGAGGTCACCCACCTGACCCCGGGGACTCCGTATCTCTTCAGCATCTACACCATCAAGGGAGGAGAGGAGAGCCAGCCATTGGTCGCAGAGCAGGCTACCAGTGAGTATAGGCAAACTTATCCCATCAACAATTGTTTTTCTATTACAAAAAAAAAAATCGCTGTCCAGTCAAACTTAGTACTGTAAATATTACTGCTACAGTCTCAATTGAGACCAGACATAGAATCGCTAATCTTTGTCGATCAGTGATTCTGTACAATCTGACTGCAACCTTGTCTCGAACACTACTTTTTTTTGTCGTCAGAGCCTGATTCCCCTGCTGATGTCCACTTCACCAACGTGACTGAGGACAGTGCTCTGATCATGTGGATGCCCCCTCGGGCCCGCATCACCGGATACCGTCTGTTCCTGGCCCTGGAGGGGTCCAACCCCAAACAGCTGCGCCTGCCCGCCCGCCTGTCTCAGTACACCCTGCTCAACCTCCGCCCAGACACGGAGTACACAGCCATCCTGCATTCTGAACAGGACAATACGCTCAGTGAGGGTGCCTCCAGGAGCTTCTCCACCAGTGAGTCCAGACTAGTGTACTGTTTTGGGGGTCTTTATTCAACTCCTTTCTTAACCAATTCATCTGACTGACTGGTTCCTCAGTTTGTCAAACTGAAATCGGCTGAGTCTCAATGACTCAAAAGTTTTTAAAGCAATTTTAAGCACATTCTAACTTCTAGCAGTTTCTCGTTTAACTTTCATATGTCCCGGTCGAGGCCAGATTCTTTGTCAGATTCTTGGTCCGTTTGACTAGTCAGGGGAAAAGTGTGCACATACAGTAGGTTTGCTTTAAGCAGGGATATGATTTTGGGAGTTCCTAGTTTGTTTAACTAGTCCTGACCCCTGACCTCTGACCTGGTGTGTTCTAAGGGATATGATTTTGGGAGTTCCTAGTTTGTTTAACTAGTCCTGACCCCTGACCTCTGACCCGGTGTGTTCTATTCAGCTCCGTTAATGGGGAACGCCCCTCGCTTCAGTACTGATGTCACAGACACCTCCATCATCATCTCCTGGACACCCGTACCCCGAGTGGGATACAAGGTACACGAACACACACGTTATTGGTCCAACTATTTCAGACTAGAGTTGTGAATGTGCTCTGGCTCCTGTGATCCTGGGAAAGGGCTAACCTCTCTCTCTTTACCTTTGCCGTGTGTGTGTGTGTGTGTGTGTGTGTGTGTGTGTCTCTCGCTCTCTCTGTCTCCTCTCCCCGTGTAGTTGACGGTGAGGCCCAGTCAGGGAGGTGAGGCCCCCAGAGATGTGACCTCTAATTCGGGCAGCATTTATATCTCAGGCCTGACCCCTGGGGTTGAGTACACCTACAGCGTCCAGCCAATCGTCAACGGATATGAGCAGGGCAACCCAATCACACGCCGCATAGTTACACGTGAGTGATCAGAGGATAGCCATGTTATTTTCTACTATATATATATATAAACACCTGTACCTTGTGTGTGTGTGTATATATCATTATTGTTATTCACTGTGTCGTTACTACTCGTCACTATTTGTATTCCATTTGTTTTCATCAACTACGAGCCACCTACTAGTCAACTGGGGCGACAGGGTAGCCTAGTGGTTAGAGTTGGACTAGTAACCGGAAGGTTGCAAGTTCATATCCCCAAGCTGACAAGGTACAAATCGGTCGTTCTGCCCCTGAACGAGGCAGTTAACCCACTGTTCCTAGGCCGTCATTGAAAATAAGAATTTGTTCTTAACTGACTTGCCTAGTTAAATAAAGGTAAATAAAATAAATATTTGACTCAGTACGCATTTCACCGGTCATCTACACCCGTTGTCTACGAAGCATGTGACCGATAATATTTCATCTGATGGAGAATATATTCTCCGTCAACATCAATTGGAGGATAATGACTTGTCCCCTTGAAAGTTTACCCTACTCTAGGCCTTTTACACCTGCAGCGTTGGTCATCGACAACAGTCTTCTAGCATATCTAGTGATTTTATTATTTTAAATAATTTTAAAAAAGTGTATTACTTTTTTTTGTTCTCTATTTGTTACCTAGTTACTTAGTCAGACTAGACTGTCTATATTTGTGGCCTAGTTACTTAGTTAGACAGTCTCTATCTGTGGCCTAGTTACTTAGTTAGACAGTCTCTATTTGTGGCCTAGTTACTTAGTCAGACTGTCTCTATTTGTGGCCCAGTCACTTAGTTAGACTAGACTGTCTCTATTTGTGGCCCAGTTACTTAGTCAGACTGTCTCTATTTGTGGCCTAGTTACTTAGTTAGTGTAGACTGTCTCTATTTGTGGCCCAGTTACTTAGTCAGACTGTCTCTATTTGTGGCCCAGTCACTTAGTTAGACTAGACTGTCTCTATTTGTGGCCCAGTTACTTAGTCAGACTGTCTCTATTTGTGGCCTAGTTACTTAGTCAGACTGTCTCTATTTGTGGACTAGTTACTTAGTCAGACTGTCTCTATTTGTGGCCCAGTTACTTAGTCAGACTGTCTCTATTTGTGGCCCAGTCACTTAGTTAGACTAGACTGTCTCTATTTGTGGCCCAGTCACTTAGTTAGACTAGACTGTCTCTATTTGTGGCCCAGTCACTTAGTTAGACTAGACTGTCTCTATTTGTGGCCCAGTTACTTAGTCAGACTGTCTCTATTTGTTACCTAGTTACTTAGTCAGACTGTCTCTATTTGTTACCTAGTTACTTAGTCAGACTGTCTCTATTTGTGGCCCAGTTACTTAGTCAGACTGTCTCTATTTGTGGCCCAGTTACTTAGTTAGACTAGACTGTCTCTATTTGTGGCCCAGTTACTTAGTTAGACTAGACTGTCTCTATTTGTGGCCCAGTCACTTAGTTAGACTAGACTGTCTCTATTTGTGGCCCAGTCACTTAGTTAGACTAGACTGTCTCTATTTGTGGCCCAGTCACTTAGTTAGCCTAGACTGTCTCTATTTGTTACCTAGTTACTTAGTCAGATTGTCTCTATTTGTGGCCCAGTTACTTAGTCAGACTGTCTCTATTTGTGGCCCAGTTACTTAGTCAGACTGTCTCTATTTGTGGCCCAGTCAGACTGTCTCTATTTGCGGCCCAGTCAGACTGTCTCTATTTGCGGCCCAGTTACTTAGTCAGACTGTCTCTATTTGCGGCCCAGTCAGACTGTCTCTATTTGCGGCCCAGTCAGACTGTCTCTATTTGCGGCCCAGTTACTTAGTCAGACTGTCTCTATTCTTCCATTCTGTTGATTTTAAGTTTACATTGCTTCCTTTGGCTGAGTTGCTCAACTTCGTTTACCTTGAGTCCAATTATTAAGAAAAGTAATGTGACCTAAGCATATATATGTCTTTTTATATGAATATAATATACGTTGCAATCAGTACAGGCTGGTGGGAGGAGCTATAGGAAGACGGGCTCATAGGAATGGCTGGAATGGATTATTTGGAACGGAGTCAAACCTTTTGTTTGATACAGTCCCATTTATTCCAGTCATTACAATAAGCCCATCCTCCTATAGCTCCTCCCACCAGCCTCCTCTGGTTGGAATTTACCACATCATTCTATTGAGTCACTGCATATATTCCCCAGAAAGAGTTGCTTCTGGAACATGGATGCCAAAAATCTATTTATCTTTTTTTTGTTCCACTTTATCATAGTATTGAGTAGCCGTTCTGACCAGGTTCTAGTATGGAGTATCTGTTGTGACCAGGTTCTAGTATGGAGTAGCCATTCTGACCAGGTTCTAGTATGGAGTAGCCATTCTGACCAGGTTCTAGTATGGAGTAGCTGTTCTCACCAGGTTCTAGTATGGAGTATCTGTTGTGACCAGGTTCTAGTATGGAGTAGCCATTCTGACCAGGTTCTAGTATGGAGTAGCCATTCTGACCAGGTTCTAGTACGGAGTAGCTGTTCTCACCAGGTTCTAGTATGGAGTAGCTGTTGTGACCAGGTTCTAGTATGGAGTAGCCATTCTGACCAGATTCTAGTATGGAGTAGCTGTTCTCACCAGGTTCTAGTATGGAGTAGCTGATGTGACTAGGTTCTAGTATGGATGGAGTAGCTGTTGTGACCAGGTTATAGTATGGATGGAGTAACCGTTGTGACCAGGTTCTAGTATGGATGGAGTAGCTGTTGTGACCAGGTTATAGTATGGATGGAGTAGCTGTTGTGACCAGGTTATAGTATGGATGGAGTAGCTGTTGTGACCAGGTTATAGTATGGATGGAGTAGCTGTTGTGACCAGGTTATAGTATGGATGGAGTAGCTGTTGTGACCAGGTTATAGTATGGATGGAGTGCTGTTGTGACCAGGTTATAGTATGGATGGAGTAGCTGTTGTGACCAGGTTATAGTATGGATGGAGTAGCTGTTGTGACCAGGTTATAGTATGGATGGAGTAGCTGTTGTGACCAGGTTATAGTATGGATGGAGTAGCTGTTGTGACCAGGTTATAGTATGGATGGAGTAGCTGTTGTGACCAGGTTATAGTATGGATGGAGTAGCTGTTGTGACCAGGTTATAGTATGGATGGAGTAGCTGTTGTGACCAGGTTATAGTATGGATGGAGTAGCTGTTGTGACCAGGTTATAGTATGGATGGAGTAGCTGTTGTGACCAGGTTATAGTATGGATGGAGTAGCCGTTCTGACCAGGTACTAGTATTATTTATAGTATAAATTTTACCCAATCATCTCATCTTATTCCTCTTGTCGTCCTCCAGCTCTGTCTCCTCCTACTGACCTCAAACTGGAGTCCCACCCTGACAGAGGAGAGCTGACTGTCCAGTGGAACGAAGCCAGCACCCCAGGTCAGAACAGTGATACTTTTGTTCCATTTGACTTTGAAGTCTAGATAACAACCCAACCCTGGAGTCACTCGCTCACATAGCCACACCTGCAGGGTCAGCCAGAGTACAGTGTTTGTACTGACACACACAGTTCAAAAGAAACGCCATGGTTTTTTGGATTTAGGACGAAGATTACAGAGAATCAGAAAACACGGGACGAGATGGTAAAAACTGTCCATTGTGCCAATAGATGGAATGCACTCGCATCAGATTTGCGGTGAGGTTGACAGAGGGAGGTTTATTTCTTAGACCATATGTCCAGATTTAAATGTCCAGACAGAGTACTTAAATGTCTTATTTTCACATCTTCTGTCCAGTTTATATCCACTGTCCATTCTCACATTTTTTTCCATGCCATCCAATCAGACATCACCGGCTACAGAGTGACATGCACGCCAACCAACGGGCAGCGAGGAAACAGCCTGGAGGAGTTTGTGAAGGCGGGTGAGACTTCGTGCACGCTGGAGAACCTCAGCCCTGGCGTGGAGTACAACGTCAGCGTCTTCACCGTTAAAGACCACATGGAGAGCGTTCCTGTCTCCGACACCGTTACTCAAGGTAGGTGTGGCTGTGGTCTAATGTCAGGTGACCTTTGACCCCATCACCCCTGCCCTGTGACATCACAATGTGGACAGGAGTGGCCGGCAGGGTTCCGTCAGACCTCTTACAAAACAAAATCTAATTTTATTTGTCACATGCGCCAAATACAACAGGTGTAGACTTCACTGTGAAATGCTTAGTTACTAGACTATAACCAACAGTGCAGAGTTAAAAAGTAAGGAAATTAGCACACACAACAAGGAAACGGAAACGGAATAAAATACAGAGGCTATATACATTGAGTCAATGTGCAGGGATACGAGGTAGTAATGAGGCTATATACATTGAGTCAATGTGCAGGGGTACGAGGTAGTAATGAGGCTATATACATTGAGTCAATGTGCAGGGGTACGAGGTAGTAATGAGGCTATATACATTGAGTCAATGTGCAGGGGTACGAGGTAGTAATGAGGCTATATACATTGAGTCAATGTGCAGGGGTACGAGGTAGTAATGAGGCTATATACATTGAGTCAATGTGCAGGGGTACGAGGTAGTAATGAGGCTATATACATTGAGTCAATGTGCAGGGGTACGAGGTAGTAATGAGGCTATATACATTGAGGTAATCCTTCTCACCCCCCCCCCCTTAAATGATTTAGATGCACTATTGTAAAGTGGCTGTTCCACTGATGTCAGAAGGTGAATTCACCAATTTGTAAGTCGCTCTGGATAAGAGCGTCTGCTAAATGACTTAAATGTAAATGTGAGTCAATGTGCAGGGGTACGAGGTGCAGGGGTACGAGGTGCAGGGGTACGAGGTGCAGGGGTACGAGGTGCAGGGGTACGAGGTGGTTGAGGTAATATGTACAGAGCCTTCAGAAAGTCCACACTACTTGACTTTTCCCACGTTTTGTTGTGTTGGCGCCTGAATTTTAAATGGATTACGTTTAGATTTGTTTGTCACTGGCCTACCCACAATGCCCCATAATGACAAAGTAGAATTGTTTATTTATGTTATTTTTTTTTTTTTTTTTACAAATTAATAAGAAATGTGACGCTAAAATGTCTTGAATCAAAAAGTGTCCAAATCTAAATAAGTTCAGGAGTAAAAATTGGTTTAACAAGTCACATAATAAGTTGCAATAATAGTGTTTAACATACATTTTGAATAACTATAAATGACTAACTCATCTCTGTATCCCACTCGTACAGTTATCTGTAAGGTCCCTCAGTCAAGCAGTGAATTTCAAACACCGATTCACCCACATAGACCAGGGAGGTTTTCCAATTCCTCGCAATGGAAAAAAAGAAAAAGCAGACATTAATATCCCTTTGAGCATTGTGAATTATTAATTATACTATGGATGGTTTATCAATACACCCAGTCACTACAAAGATACAGACGTTCTTCCTAACTCAGTTGCCTGAGAGGAAGGAAACCTCTCAGGGATTTCACAATGAAGCCAATGGTGATTTTAAAACAGTTAGAGTTTAATGGCTGTGATAGGTGTGTAGACAGCTGTGGATGGAGCAACAACATTGTAGTTACTCCACAAAACTAACCTAAATGACAGAGTGAAATAACAGAATATAAATATTCCAAAACATCCATCCCGTTAGCAACAAGGCACTAAAGTAATACTTCAACAAAATGTGGCAAAACAATTCACTTTTTGTCCTGAATACAAAGTGTTATGTTTGGTGGTAAATACAACACATTACGGAGTACCACTCTCCATATTTTCAAGCATCGTGGCGGCTGCTTCATGGTATGGGTATGCTTGTTGGGGGGGGGTTCCAGAATAGAAAAGAAACGTAATCGAGCTAAGCACAGGTGAAAACCTGGTTGTCTCCTTCCCACCAGACACTGGGTGACATTCACCTTTTTCAGCAGGACAATCTATACTGGAGGTGCTTACCAAGAAGACAGGGCATATTCCTGAGTGGCTGAGTTAAAGTTTTGACTTAAATCTACTTGCAAGCCTATGGCAAGACCTGAAAAACGGTTGTCTAGCAATGATCAACAACCAATTTGACAGAGCTTGAAGAATCCAGGTGTGGAAAGGTCTTCAATACTTACCCAGAAAGACTCACAGCTCTTCGAGACTTACCCGTAAAGACTCACAGCTGTAATTGCTGCCAAATGTGCTTCTACTGACGCAAGGGTATGAATAATTATGCAAATTAAATATTACATCGTTTAAAATTTTTTTTTTTATTACATTCTTTTTTGGACATGTTTTCACTTTGTAATTATGGGGTATTGTGGTATATTCAGGCTGTAAAACAACAAACTAAGTCCAGGGTTATGAATGCACTGTTGGTATGGAGTAAATTAAACTAAGCAACAAAAAAAAGTGACTAGTGACTCGTTATATAGACTTCAATGATGTGGACAAGGGTTCCAATCAGATCTCTCCTACTCAGAACTCTTTATATATATATATATATATATATATGTCCATTACATAAGATATTGCTCGTATTAACTCGCCCAGTGGGCAGAACTGGTTGAAATGACTTCATTACAACCAAAATAACATGCATCTGTTTAGTGATTCTACAGTCTCTGCTTGTCCTGTATCCCTGTTCCTACACCCTTAGAAAGAAAGGGTTCTATCTAGAACCTAAAAGGGTTCTCCTATGGGGAACAGCCGAAGAACCCTTTTGGAACCCCCCCTCCCTTCTTTGTTTTCTAAGAGTGGACTGTAGCTACTGCCAGCAATGTTTCACTCCATTTTGTTTTTAGATATTATTTTTCAAACGGTAATAGCTGACTACTTTGAATAATTTATGGCATTCTGTCTTTTTGGATGAGCTATGGGTATGGATTTAATCATTAATTGATGTCAGTTGAAGATTTTACGCATGAAGGTGAGGTTCGAATACCATTTTAATGCGTGTGATATGATGAACATAACCACATCCATACCACCCTGAGCTGGTAACCCATGTCATTGTCATTGATACTCATTTATTCGAAGCCTATAGATGCTTTAATAATGCCCTGCTCAATAACATTTGCTTGTTTTTGGTCTGTCCTGTGTCTCTCTCTGTCCTGTCTCTGTCCTGTCTCTGTGCTGGCCGGGCCGGCCTCTCCAATCCCTCCCTTCCTTCCCTCCCTATCTAACCCACTACTAGACGTGCCCCAGCTAACAGACCTGAACTTCGTCGACGTCACCGACACGACTATCGGCCTGAAGTGGAACCCACTAAACTACACGGCGGTCACCGGCTACCGTATCACGGTAATGGCAGCCGGGGAGAGCGTGCCCATATTCGAGGACATGGTGGAGTCCACCACCGGTTACTACACTGTGTACGGACTGGAGCCCGGCATCGACTATGACATCTCAGTCATCACCGTGACAGAGAGTGGAGAGAGCGAGCCTACCACACTCACGCAACAAACTGGTAATCATTATAAATGGATAAGAAATTTGGATGGACTAAAAGTTGGTTGTGAATAAATTAACACTTTGCCTCCTGGATTGGAGGAGTTCAGGGGAGGGCTCCCATTCCTATTGGGTTATCTGTAGTGTGTGTGTGTGTGTGTGTGTGTGTATTGGTAGCTTTAAATGACGTTGTCATTATTACTGTGATTGCATGTAGTCACACGTCTTGTTTCTGCTTCTCCGTTTGTCTCATAAATCCGTTTACGTCTGGCTGATGGAAACATCTCAGCACTGAACCACGTCGTAGGGCAGGGATCCGGAAACATAATTACTAATCATTTGTAGACTGCAAACTGACTGCAATAATCCACATCCGATATGATATTTAAATCCAATGTTATTTGTCAGATGCGCCGAATACAACGGGTTTGTGAAATACTTACGAGCCCAATGCAGAGTAAAAAAGAAGTTATTAAGAAATGTGCGAAATACATTAAAGGAAAAATAGTAACAATAAATAACAGTAACAGGCTATATACAGGGTTACCGGGAAGTAATGAGGCTATATACAGGGTTACCAGGAAGTAATGAGGCTATATACATGGTTACCAGGAAGTAATGATGCTATATACATGGTTACCAGGAAGTAATGAGGCTATATACAGGGTTACCAGGAAGTAATGAGGCTATATACAGGGTTACCAGGAAGTAATGATGCTATATACATGGTTACCAGGAAGTAATGAGGCTATATACAGGGTTACCAGGAAGTAATGAGGCTATATACAGGGTTACCGGGAAGTAATGAGGCTATATACAGGGTTACCAGGAAGTAATGATGCTATATACATGGTTACCAGGAAGTAATGAGGCTATATACAGGGTTACCAGGAAGTAATGAGGCTATATACAGGGTTACCAGGAAGTAATGAGGCTATATACAGGGTTACCAGGAAGTAATGAGGCTATATACAGGGTTACCAGGAAGTAATGAGGCTATATACAGGGTTACCGGGAAGTAATGAGGCTATATACATGGTTACCAGGAAGTAATGATGCTATATACATGGTTACCAGGAAGTAATGAGGCTATATACAGGGTTACCAGGAAGTAATGAGGCTATATACAGGGTTACCAGGAAGTAATGATGCTATATACATGGTTACCAGGAAGTAATGAGGCTATATACATGGTTACCAGGAAGTAATGAGGCTATATACAGGGTTACCGGGAAGTAATGAGGCTATATACAGGGTTACCGGGAAGTAATGAGGCTATATACATGGTTACCGGGAAGTAATGATGCTATATACATGGTTACCGGGAAGTAATGATGCTATATACATGGTTACCGGGAAGTAATGAGGCTATATACATGGTTACCGGGAAGTAATGAGGCTATATACAGGGTTACCAGGAAGTAATGAGGCTATATACAGGGTTACCAGGAAGTAATGAGGCTATATACAGGGTTACCAGGAAGTAATGAGGCTATATACAGGGTTACCAGGAAGTAATGAGGCTATATACAGGGTTACCAGGAAGTAATGAGGCTATATACAGGGTTACCAGGAAGTAATGAGGCTATATACAGGGTTACCAGGAAGTAATGAGGCTATATACAGGGTTACCAGGAAGTAATGAGGCTATATACAGGGTTACCAGGAAGTAATGAGGCTATATACAGGGTTACCAGGAAGTAATGAGGCTATATACAGGGTTACCAGGAAGTAATGAGGCTATATACAGGGTTACCAGGAAGTAATGAGGCTATATACAGGGTTACCAGGAAGTAATGAGGCTATATACAGGGTTACCAGGAAGTAATGAGGCTATATACAGGGTTACCAGGAAGTAATGAGGCTATATACAGGGTTACCAGGAAGTAATGAGGCTATATACAGGGTTACCAGGAAGTAATGAGGCTATATACAGGGTTACCAGGAAGTAATGAGGCTATATACAGGGTTACCAGGAAGTAATGAGGCTATATACAGGAAGTAATGAGGCTATATACAGGGTTACCAGGAAGTAATGAGGCTATATACAGGGTTACCAGGAAGTAATGAGGCTATATACAGGGTTACCAGGAAGTAATGAGGCTATATACATGGTTACCAGGAAGTAATGAGGCCATATACAGGGTTACCAGGAAGTAATGAGGCTATATACAGGGTTACAGGTACTGAGTCAATGTACAGGTTAGTCGAGGTAATTGAGGTAATATGTAGATCGGGGTGTAAAGTGACTATGCATAGAGGATAAACAGAGTAGCAGCTGTGTATGTGAAGACTGAAGGAATGTGTTGGAGCGTCAGTGTTGTATGTGTGGTTGGATTCTGGTGAGTGTACAGCGTTCAGGGCAACTGGGAACTCTGGGGGAGGGGCACTTGTAGCTGACTTCCTGGTGTTTTACAGTAGAATATCCTTCGCATCCGACTCATTTTAAAGGAAAAATCTTTGTCCAGTTCGAGGAGAGTGATGTTCAGAAGCTGTCTTCCGTTATGGCACAATTGGTCAAGAGCTCGTTTTTAAAACGACGGCCATTTTATGGATCATCGTATTTCTAACATTTGACTACAACACAATCGTTTCAAACCTTGCTTACATTTTGTACACAATCACGTGTCTGTCTATTATATGTTGGAATACTTGGGAACAAATTTCTAAAATTAAAATCACTTGTAGCTGATTTCCTGGTGTTTTTTTTGTCTAAATTCCCAACAATGGAAAAAGTAAAATAAACGTTTTTTTTTGTTTTGTTACCATTCGTTATGGCCCACGTTAGTAGGGCTTTAATCTCCCTCTAGCTGTGTGTGTTTTTATGAAGCTATTCGGGACCATATGGTTTTAGTTTGCCCCAACCTACTGTTTCTACATCTGAATTCTTCAACACTAGCTGGAGCTCATTGTGACTCCCACTTGGTCTCCTTTGCCCAAACGTAGTTTATTCCCTCGCTTTATATAACGATGTCGTAAAACTGTAGAGATTCAAACATATTGTTTCCTTCAACGTATCTCGATTTCAGATGGTCTTAACACCTCCAATATAACTGCGTCCTGAATTTCCTACCGTCAAAGTGTACACTTGCACACTCCCTGTCGTTGGATTTTAAAGCATTGGATTAGTAAAGGCTGAAGCGAGTTTCTACCATTGAAAAACCCCATGACCAGGAGAGAGAGAAGGGTTTGAGCAGCAGGTAGCCTAGTGGTTAGAGTTTTGAGCCAGTAATTGAAAGGTTGCTAGTTTGAATCCAGGAACTGAAAAAAAACATTTGCTGGGCACTTAACCTCCAGCGTCTGTGTTGACCTTGGCCGTGACCTCACAGGTGTCTCAGGGGGAGAAAAAAAAGTATTATAAAAAATAAAAAAACACCTTGCCAATTCACACAAGTGCACATGAAATAGAACACAAATAAACACCTACCAAAAGGGTGGAGAATTGGGGATACAACTCCTCTCTCTGACTTTAATACCTGATATCTCTCCGCTACCCCAGCTGTTCCTGCCCCTACTAACCTGGACTTCCCCGAGGTGGGTCCTGACAGTATGCGGGTGACCTGGACAGCTCCTGTGGTTCCTAACCCCGCTGACATCAACAGCTTCGTTATTCGCTACCACCCCATCGATGACGAGGATGACATCACAGAAAGCAGCGTCGGAAGGAACGCTGACACCGTGGTTCTTAAGAGTAAGACGCACACACACACACACACACACACAGTCCTAATGACTGTTAATAGTATTGTACTTCTTGTCACTCACTGACTGATGCTGTTCGTCCCTGTTCCCGTAGATCTGATTTCCAACACAGAGTACCTGGTCAGTGTGGTGTGTGTCTATGAAACGAGGGAGAGCTCTCCTCTGGTCGGCACCCACAAAACAAGTGAGTTTCGATTGATTGTGTTGTGGTTATCCTTTTTGTTTTGTCAATGTTTCCTAAATTACTCCGGACTGACTTATTTCTCTCCCCTCAGCTCTGGACTCCCCCAGCGGTCTGCGGTTCTCAGAAGTCCTGACCAACTCCTTCACGGTGCACTGGCAGGCCCCCAACGCCATCATCACTGGCTACCGGATTCGTTACCAGATGACCAGCGGCGGGCGGGCCAAGGACGAGAGGCTGCCGCCATCCAGGAACCACTTCACCCTGACCGGGCTAACCCCCGAGACGGAATACATCGTCAACATCTATGCTGTCAGCGGCCAGCAGGACAGCAAGCCACTCACCGGCAAACAGAAAACCAGTATGACCTCATTTTAACTTTTCGCACGTTCTTTTAGTTTGCCTTGATTCATTGCTTTTTTTCCCTTTCAACCAGTCCCAATTCCCTACCCCTACGATAAGACCCGTTGACAACCAGTCCCAATTCCCTACCCCTACGATAAGACCCGTTGACAACCAGTCCCAATTCACTACCCCTACGATAAGACCCGTTGACCACCAGTCCCAATTCCCTACCCCTACGATAAGACCCGTTGACAACCAGTCCCAATTCTCTACCCCTACGATAAGACCCGTTGACCACCAGTCCCAATTCCCTACCCCTACGATAAGACCCGTTGACCACCAGTCCCAATTCCCTACCCCTACGATAAGACCCGTTGACAACCAGTCCCAATTCCCTACCCCTACGATAAGACCCGTTGACCACCAGTCCCAATTCCCTACCCCTACGATAAGACCCGTTGACAACCAGTCCCAATTCACTACCCCTACGATAAGACCCGTTGACAACCAGTCCCAATTCTCTACCCCTACGATAAGACCCGTTGACAACCAGTCCCAATTCACTACCCCTACGATAAGACCCGTTGACAACCAGTCCCAATTCCCTACCCCTACGATAAGACCCGTTGACAGCCAGTCCCAATTCACTACCCCTACGATAAGACCCGTTGACATCCAGTCCCAATTCACTACCCCTACGATAAGACCCGTTGACTTTTCACACATCTCCTGAATCCCAAAATCACACCCTAGCCTCTACTCCCAAGGCACATGTTGATCTTAGAGGGTTGGATAGGTGTTAACCAATATGGTGGTAGCTACAACTTGCCCTCTGATAGACCAGGAGAAATTGTTGCCATTGTTACTAACACCAATCCAATCCTCTCAGCTCTCCACAAAACCCCAGTTTTCCTTTTTAATTTACTTCCGGTGAATGTTTCTGTCAGAACAAGAGATTAATTCTCACCGTCTGTCTCTGCTTCCATCTCCTTGTGTCCTCTAGTCTCTGACGCTCCGACTGACCTGGAGGTCGTGTCCTCCTCCCCCACCAGCGTCACAGTCCGCTGGGACGCCCCCTCTGTTACCGTGAGGTACTACAGGATCACCCATGGAGAGTCAGGTCTGTCCGGTACGTTAACTAGCCTTTACTAACCTAGCCTTAAGTAGCCTGTTACCGTGAGGTACTACAGGATTACCCCATGGAGAGTCAGCTCGCTTTACTATGATCGTCCACAGAGAGTGGAGTGAACTTTTATCTTTTGCTTTTTCACAATATAAATGTTGTCTTTATCAGTAGCATGTTAGCATTGTTTGCTGTTACCCCTCCCAACCCTCAGGTGGCCACAGCACCCCTAAAGAGTTCACTGTGCCTGGTTCCCAGTCTACTGCCACCATCCAGAACCTGAGGCCTGGTACTGACTACACCATCACAGTCTACGCTGTGACCGGCAGAGGGGACAGCCCAGCCTCCAGCACACCCATTTATGTCACCCACAAGACAGGTACACCACACACACACGCACGCACCACAGACACACCTAACTTCATTCTACGGCAGGCCTCTCCATCCCTGTTCCTGGAGATACCCTCCTGTAGGTTTAAACTCCAACCCTGTTCCTGGAGAGATACCCTCCTGTAGGTTTAAACTCCAACCCCAGTTGTAACTAACCAGCTAATTATTAGAATCAGGTGTGATAAATTAGGGTTGGAGTGAGAACCTACAGGACAGTACCTCTCCAGGAACAGGGTTGGAGAGGCCTGCTCTAGGGAGGTTTTTCCTTGCCACTGAGCTGCTCTCTTGCTCTTTGCGGTCTAGAACTGGTTAGTGTAAGTATAAAACATTTTATGACAACTGTTGCTGTTAAAAGAGATTGATTGATCAATATGAATGACCATTTTACCCTGTCATGTCTTGATAATGTTCGTGGCATGAAAGTATACTTGGGCAGCAGGTAGCCTAGTGGTTAGAGTGTAGAAGCGGCAGGTAGACTAGTGGTTAGAGCGTTTGGCCAGAGACCGAAAGGTTGCTAGATCGAATCCCAGAGCTGACAAGGTAAACCTCTGTCGTTCTGCCCCTGAACACTGTTCCTAGGCCGTCATTGTAAATAAGAATTTGTTCTTAACTGACTTGCCTGGTTAAATAAATAAAAATACTTCTGCTGTGCCTTCAGCAGGTTGTAACTTGGCTCCTCTTCTGGCTGTAGATATTGACTCTTCTCTGGCTGTAGATATTGACTCTCCTCTTCTGGCTGTAGATATTGACTCTCCTCTTCTGGCTGTAGATATTGACTCTCCTCTTCTCTGGCTGTAGATATTGACTCTCCTCTTCTCTGGCTGTAGATATTGACTCTCCTCTTCTCTGGCTGTAGATATTGACTCTCCTCTTCTGGCTGTAGATATTGACTCTCCTCTTCTGGCTGTAGATATTGACTCTCCTCTTCTGGCTGTAGATATTGACTCTCCTCTTCTCTGGCTGTAGATATTGACTCTCCTCTTCTCTGGCTGTAGATATTGACTCTCCTCTTCTCTGGCTGTAGATATTGACTCTCCTCTTCTCTGGCTGTAGATATTGACTCTCCTCTTCTGGCTGTAGATATTGACTCTCCTCTTCTGGCTGTAGATATTGACTCTCCTCTTCTGGCTGTAGATATTGACTCTCCTCTTCTGGCTGTAGATATTGACCCTCCTCTTCTGGCTGTAGATATTGACTCTTCTCTGGCTGTAGATATTGACTCTCCTCTTCTGGCTGTAGATATTGACTCTCCTCTTCTGGCTGTAGATATTGACTCTTCTCTGGCTGTAGATATTGACCCTCCTCTTCTGGCTGTAGATATTGACTCTTCTCTGGCTGTAGATATTGACCCTCCTCTTCTGGCTGTAGATATTGACCCTCCTCTTCTGGCTGTAGATATTGACTCTTCTCTGGCTGTAGATATTGACTCTCCTCTTCTGGCTGTAGATATTGACTCTCCTCTTCTGGCTGTAGATATTGACCCTCCTCTTCTGGCTGTAGATATTGACTCTCCTCTTCTCTGGCTGTAGATATTGACTCTCCTCTTCTGGCTGTAGATATTGACCCCCCTCTTCTCTGGCTGTAGATATTGACTCTTCTCTGGCTGTAGATATTGACTCTCCTCTTCTCTGGCTGTAGATATTGACTCTCCTCTTCTCTGGCTGTAGATATTGACTCCTCTTCTGGCTGTAGATATTGGCTCTCATCTTCTCTGGCTGTAGATATTGACCCTCCTCTTCTCTGGCTGTAGATATTGACTCTCCTCTTCTCTGGCTGTAGATATTGACTCTCCTCTTCTCTGGCTGTAGATATTGACCCTCCTCTTCTCTGGCTGTAGATATTGACTCTCCTCTTCTCTGGCTGTAGATATTGACTCTCCTCTTCTCTGGCTGTAGATATTGACTCTCCTCTTCTCTGGCTGTAGATATTGACTCTCCTCTTCTCTGGCTGTAGATATGGACTCTCCTCTTCTCTGGCTGTAGATATGGACTCTCCTCTTCTCTGGCTGTAGATATGGACTCTCCTCTTCTCTGGCTGTAGATATGGACTCTCCTCTTCTCTGGCTGTAGATATGGACCCTCCTCTTCTCTGGCTGTAGATATGGACCCTCCTCTTCTCTGGCTGTAGATATTGACCCTCCTCTTCTCTGGCTGTAGATATTGACCCCCCTCTTCTCTGGCTGTAGATATTGACTCTCCTTTGGAGATGAAGGTGACCGACGTTAAGGACAGCACCATCACCGTGAGGTGGTCCCCGGCCCAGGGGCCCGTCCAGGGGTACAGGATCACTGGGGTCCCCAAGAACGGACAGGGTCCCTCCTTCTCTGAGACCGTCGCTCCAGGTAAGGTCATGTCGCTCCAGGTAAGGTCATGTCGCTCCAGGTAAGGACATGTAGCGTTGGGCCAGTATCCAAAAGGTAGCTAGATCAAATCCCTGAGCTGACAAGGTAAAAATCTGTTGTTCTGCCCCTGAACAAGTTAAGTAACCCACTGTTCCCCAGTAGGCCGTCATTATAAATAAGAATTTGTTCTTATCTGAGTTGCCTAGTGAAATAAAGGTGAAATAGAATAATAATCTGTCCCTGGTGTTGTTGTTAATGCCTGTATCTGTCCCTGGTGTTGTTGTTAATGCCTGTATCTGTCCCTGGTGTTGTTGTTAATGCCTGTATCTGTCCCTGGTGTTGTTGTTAATGCCTGTATCTGTCCCTGGTGTTGTTGTTAATGCCTGTATCTGTCCCTGGTGGTGTTGTTGTTGTTAATGCCTGTATCTGTCCCTGGTGGTGGTGTTGTTGTTAATGCCTGTATCTGTACCTGGTGGTGTTGTTAATGCCTGTATCTGTCCCTGGTGGTGGTGTTGTTGTTAATGCCTGTATCTGTCCCTGGTGTTGTTGTTAATGCCTGTATCTGTCCCTGGTGTTGTTGTTAATGCCTGTATCTGTCCCTGGTGTTGTTGTTAATGCCTGTATCTGTCCCTGGTGTTGTTGTTAATGCCTGTATCTGTCCCTGGTGGTGGTGTTGTTGTTAATGCCTGTATCTGTCCCTGGTGGTGGTGTTGTTGTTAATGCCTGTATCTGTCCCTGGTGGTGGTGTTGTTGTTAATGCCTGTATCTGTCCCTGGTGGTGGTGTTAATGCCTGTATCTGTCCCTGGTGGTGGTGTTGTTAATGCCTGTATCTGTCCCTGGTGGTGGTGTTGGTGTTGTTAATGCCTGTATCTGTCCCTGGTGGTGGTGTTGTTGTTAATGCCTGTATCTGTCCCTGGTGGTGGTGTTGTTGTTAATGCCTGTATCTGTCCCTGGTGGTGGTGTTGTTGTTAATGCCTGTATCTGTCCCTGGTGGTGGTGTTGTTAATGCCTGTATCTGTCCCTGGTGGTGGTGGTGTTGTTAATGCCTGTATCTGTCCCTGGTGGTGGTGTTTTTAATGCCTGTATCTGTCCCTGGTGGTGTTGTTGTTAATGCCTGTATCTGTCCCTGGTGGTGGTGTTGTTGTTAATGCCTGTATCTGTCCCTGGTGGTGGTGGTGTTGTTGTTAATGCCTGTATCTGTCCCTGGTGGTGGTGGTGGTGGTGTTAATGCCTGTATCTGTCCCTGGTGGTGGTGGTGTTGTTAATGCCTGTATCTGTCCCTGGTGGTGGTGGTGGTGTTGTTAATGCCTGTATCTGTCCCTGGTGGTGGTGGTGGTGGTGTTAATGCCTGTATCTGTCCCTGGTGGTGGTGGTGTTGTTAATGCCTGTATCTGTCCCTGGTGGTGGTGGTGGTGTTGTTGTTAATGCCTGTATCTGTCCCTGGTGTTTTAGATCAGACTGAGATGACCTTCTCTGGCCTGCAGCCCACGGTAGAGTACACCCTCAGTGTGTATGCTCTGGGACAGGACGGAGAGAGCCCTCCCCTGGTCGAGACGGCTGTCACTGGTGCGTGTTCCAGGGTCGTTGCTCTACATATGACAGCGTGCTACCCTTCTTTCCTGTTTGCGTGTGTTGGGTTGCGTAATTGCAGAGAGCTCGCCTGACCCTTGACCCTGTTTGACCTCTCCTCCCTACCTGCAGCGGTGGGTCGTCCCACAGACCTGACCTTCTCTAACGTTGACTCGACCTCCATGACCATTTCCTGGGACTCGCCCGACGGCCGGGTGACATCATACCGCGTCCTGTATGCCAGCCCCGAAGAGGGCGAGAGGGAGCTGCGCCCCGCACCCCGCGGAGACGATGAATCGGCAACGATCCACGGCCTGCGACCTGGAAGTGAATATACTGTGAAGGTCATCGCCATGCACGACCGTACACCTAGTCCTCCACTGGTGGGCGTTCAGGCCACAGGTAGCTATAAACCCCTCCGGACAAATACAAACCCTTAAACACAATGATCAGTTTGAGTAAAGTGAGGCATTGAATCAATAATCTTGAACATTCAATTAGTAGTTAATTATACTTTTGACAGTATTTTGGATGCAAGGTGATTTTTATTTATTTTTTCTCTCCTTTATCAGTGATTCTGAACAGTGCGACTAATGTAGCAGATGTTGATTTTAAACATGCACACTCTTTTGAGTATCTTGGAAAGCAGCCTATCCAAACAGGAGAATAACTTTCTCTCACGCGCTCTCTCTCTCGTCTCCCTCTTCCGTTTCTTTCTCTCCCTCTAGCCATCCCTGCCCCCACCAACCTTGAATTCTCCCAGATCACCTCCTCCTCCTTCACCATCAAATGGCGCACCACGCCCAATGCCCGTCTGACCGGGTACCGTGTGGTCGTCAACCCCAAGAACAAGAGCGGTCCCACCAAGGAGATGAATGTTGCTCCTGACACCACACAGGTCCACGTGCCGGGACTCATGGTAATTATAAAGGCTTACAACCAGTTATAACGCATTATACCTGCAGACAATACGCAACTTCTTAGGGTGGCCACACCAAATTCACATAGAAATGTGAGTTATAGATTTGTCGTTTTCATTGAACGTAAGTCTAAGACGCGGTAGATCTGTTCTATGTGCTCTATTTCCATGCTTCTCATGCCTAAGTTAGATTTTTGTGTCTTTACTTTAAGTTTTGTACACCAGCTGAAAATACAATATTTTTCTTTATTGAAAATATATTTCACAGCGGTTTCGATGGTACAATAATTCTCTACACCTGTGGTATTCAACTCTTACTCTGAGGACTAGAGCCTGCTGTTTTTTTTTCTACCTGATAATTAATTGCACCCACCTGGTGTCCCAGGTCTAAATCAGGCCCTGATTAGAGGGGAACACAGGGGTACTGTCTTCTAGTTGGGTTTGAGGGCTCTACATTGTGCATTGCGTGTTTTGTCACATAAACCGATAAAGTGAACTTTTAGAATTATATCAACCTTTGAGATATCAGCTGATGTACGAAGGGCTATATAAATACATTTTGATTTGATTTATTCTTGTACTAGACTTATGTAATTTCCAGGTGCAGACTCGTGATCGATAGTCTCTGAGTGGAACCATTTCCAGCGATGTAGCCAACGGTTTGGTCTCCTGGGCTCCATATTTTCTGTTGTAATGGCCTATAGAGCTGTACTTCTTAACCATTTCACATGCAGAGTCAGCTCCATATTTTCTGGTCTGATGGTCTATAGAATTGTAGCCATTCCAACGTGGGGACTCTGTCCCGGCATTCTCTGTGGTTTTATACTTTGGGGGACGGGGGGGGGCTATTCCATGATGCCTGATGCAATGTCTGGCCTCATTGGGGGCGTAGCCACTGACTAGTTAACTTTACATCTTAACAAGTATCTCATTTAGAAAGCCAACATCACATTACATCTTCTCACAAATAGTTTCATAATTTACTCATTCATTTTATCCAACATCTAGATGTAAATCTGACAGCTGGGAAACACTAAGAGAGTTATGTACGTTTTCCTGTCCCTCATGAGATCACCAACTGAAACGACTTTGACAAATAGAAATATTGTTGAATTATTCAAACTTTTGCATTGTCCAAGTGTCTCTCCGTGTTCCACAGTTATTTTCCATTCCATTCTTGAACACTACAGAGCATAGGGGCAGTGTATTTATTACCGACCATAAAACAGCAGACTTCCCGGGTCTCCCCCCTCTACGAGAGAGAGCACGCTGTAGAGGGGACCCACTGTAACCTAATCCTTCACATCATCACAGGAGAGTCATGACACTAATGAGAGCTGTGGAGTTGGTCCCTCTCCCAAATGAAGCCCTATTCCCTACATAGTGCACTACTTTAGATCAGAGCCCTATGGAACCCTATTCCCTACGTAGTGCACTACTTTAGACCAGAGCTCTATGGAACCCTATTCCCTACATAGTGCACTACTTTAGACCAGGACCGATATAGCTCCGGTGAAATGTAGTGCACTATATAGGGAATAGGGTCCCATTCGGGGCTCCACCCCAGGCCCTGTTGTGGGTCCTGTTTTGGGCTCCTCCCCGGGCCCTGATGTGGGTTTGAAACCAGTAGTCAGTCTGGTAGACTAGCGAAGCCACCAGCCTTGTCATTTCTAGTTGGCGAAGAATGTAACCACAGCCAATGACTTTGAAAGTGGAACTGACAGGATTTTATCAACATGAAATTCAAATCTGTTTATTTACACCCTCAGGAAGACAACATTTGTATTTTTTTTAAACATTTTCTAACAAGGGAGCACTTAGATATCGTAATTTTTTTCATGTTTTCATAAATGTTTGTATGATAAGGCAAATTCTATAGCATTATAGAGTGTGAAA
Source organism: Oncorhynchus masou masou (assembly GCF_036934945.1). NCBI lineage: Eukaryota > Metazoa > Chordata > Actinopteri > Salmoniformes > Salmonidae > Oncorhynchus > Oncorhynchus masou. The sequence continues at coordinate 50,281,357 of NC_088221.1, read as the reverse complement.
GAGGCCGGGCGTTTCGACAATTTATTTGCAACTCTGTAGTAAATAAAACCTAATAAAAAAAACATGTCTAGTCCAGGATCAGAGTCTACACAGATCGGGCGCCATAGCCAATGAGGACTACAGTATGGTCTATATGCAAATAAGCCATTTGACCACGTGGCAACGGCGTGACTTTATATCGTTATAATTAATGCATTCGCCAAAAGCCACAAAATACACCTGAATGAATTGGCGCAGAGGTCGAAAAGCAGTGCATCTCAGTGCTAGAGGCATCACTACAGACCCTGGTTCAGCGGTCTAAGGCACTGCATCTCAGTGCTAGAGGCGTCACTATAGACACCCTGGTTTTAATCCAGCCGGTCGCAATTGGGAGTCCCATAGGGCGGCGCACGGTTGTCCCAGCGTCGTCCGGGTTTGGCCGTCATTGTAAATAAGAATTTGTTCTTAATTAACCGACTTGCCTAGTTAAATTAAAGGTTACATTTAAAAAATATGTTTTTACAAAGAATATCACAGGAGTCCTCTTACATTTGAGAACTTCAGTCCTGTTGATCAGAGAACCATGAAAAGGTCTCTCCCTCAGTTGCCTTTACAACATGATCAACAACTAATGCCAGCCGGGACGAGAGCTTAAATCTAACGAGGGAACATCAGATAAACCCTCAACCGTGTGCATAATACACTTCCACCTTAATCTACTATGCATGAGTCTCACTCAGTTTATTCTGTCTCGTGTCTGTGTAGGTTTCCACTATGTATGAGGTGCACGTGTACGCCCTGAAAAACTCTCTGACGAGCCGCCCAGTTCAAGGAGAGGTCACAACACTGGACAGTGAGTCTCTCTCGCTCCCGCAGTCAACCGACAGTGATGATAGTAGATCATGGTCAAAATCCTCTTTTTATTTACACATTTATCTGTAATCTATTTTCATCTTTAATCCACAAAACAGATGTTACAAATACAACAGACATTACAATTGTCACAAGCATTTAACAAAGGACAATGTTAGTTAATAAGACAAAGAAAATACATTTTTAAAAAACTGGTAGAAATCTGTTCTGCTCTCTTTGTGTTCCAGACATCAGTCCTCCGCGTCGTGTGCGTATCTCTGACGCAAAGGACTCCTCCATCACCCTGACCTGGAGATCCAAGACCGAGACCATCTCTGGCTTCCTGGTTGAGGCCACGCCCACCACCGGAGGCCGCACCCCCATCCAGAGGACCATCGCCCCTGATTCCCGCACCTACACCATCCAAGGTACCCCTCCTAAACCTACACCATCCACAGCACCCCTCCTATACCCCCTAAACCTACACCATCCAAGGTACCCCTCCTATACCCCTCCCTAAACCTTCACTATTCAAGATACCCCTAAACCTTCACCATCCAAGGTACCCTTTCGATACCCCCTCATCAAAGGTACTCCTCCTATACTCTCCCTAAACCTTCACCATCCAGGGCCTCCCGGGTGGTGCAGTGGTTGTGCCACCAGAGACTCTGGGTTCGCTCTGTCGTAACCGGGAGGTCTGTGGGGCGACGCACAATTGGCCGAGCGTCGTCCGGGTTAGGGAGGGCTTGGTCGGTAGGGATGTCCTTGTCTCATCACGCAACAGCGACTCCTGTGGCGGGCCGGGCGCAGTGCGTGCTAACCAAGGTCGCCAGGTGCACGGTGTTTCCTCCGACACATTGGTGCGGCTGGCTTCCGGGTTTGATGCACACTGTGTTAAGAAGCAGTGCAGCTTGGTTGGGTTGGGTATCGGAGGACGCATGACTTTCAACCTTCGTCTCTCCCGAGCCCGTACGGGAGTTGTAGCGATGAGACAAGATAGTAGCTACTAAACAATTGGATACCACGAAATTGGGGAGAAAAAGGGGTAAAATTCAAAAACAAAAAACCTTCACCATCCAAGGTACCCCTCCTATACCACCATCCAAGGTACCCCTCCCTAAACCGTCACCATCCAAGGTACCCCTCCCTAAACCGTCACCATCCAAGGTACACCTCCTATACCACCATCCAAGGTACCCCTCCTATACCACCATCCAAGGTACCCCTCCCTAAACCGTCACCATCCAAGGTACCCCTCCCTAAACCGTCACCATCCAAGGTACCCCTCCCTAAACCGTCACCATCCAAGGTACCCCTCCCTAAACCGTCACCATCCAAGGTACACCTCCTATACCACCATCCAAGGTACCCCTCCTATACCACCATCCAAGGTACCCAAGATCAACATATACACTCTGAACTGAACGCCGCAGTGCTCCCTTCAATTTCACTGCCACCCTCAGTCCCTAAACCGTCACCATCCAAGGTACCCCTCCTATACCACCATCCAAGGTACCCCTCCCTAAACCGTCACCATCCAAGGTACCCCTCCCTAAATCCCCATCAAAGGTACCCCTCCTATACCCCCCTTAAATCTTCACCATCCAAGGTACCCCTCCTATACCCCCCTTAAATCTTCACCATCCAAGGTACCCCTCCTATACCCTCCTTAAATCTTCACCATCCAAGGTACCCCTCCTATACCCTCCTTAAATCTTCACCATCCAAGGTACCCCCCCTGTACCCTTCCTAAACCTTCATGGTACCCCCATGGTATCTAATGGTACCCCCCCCCCCCCCTAATACCTCCTACTCCATAAACCTCACCCTGCTGCAGTCAACATTCACTTCAGGGACGTGTTCATTAGGACACGCAGCATTTTTACAACGTCTTGCAACAGAAAGGGCATTTCTTATTGGACCAAGTCTCTTGGTGCCTAATGAACACGACCCAGACTCTATTCTAGATCAGATTCATCTGGACCGTTTTCCACAGGTCTTCAGCCTGGCTCTACCTACAAGATCAACATATACACTCTGAACGGCAACGGCCGCAGTGCTCCCTTCACCCTCACTGCCACCACAGGTACACTACCTACCCCTCTCTCTATACACTACCTACCCCTCTCTATACACTACCTACCCCTCTCTCTATACACTACCTACCCCTCTCTATACACTACCTACCTCTCTCTATACTCTACCTACTCTCTATACACTACCTATCCCTCTCCCTATACACTACCTACCTCTCTCTATACTCTACCTACTCTCTATACACTACCTACCCCTCTCCCTATACACTACCTACCTCTCTCTATACTCTACCTACTCTCTATACACTACCTACCCCTCTCTCTATACACTACCTACCTCTCTCTATACACTACCTACCCCTCTCTATACACTACCTACCCCTCTCTATACACTACATACCTCTCCCTATACACTACCTACCCCTCTCTCTATACACTACCTACCTCTCTCTATACACTACCTACCCCTCTCTATACACTACCTACCCCTCTCTATACACTACATACCTCTCCCTATACACTACCTACCTCTCTCTATACACTACCTACCCCTCTCTATACACTACCTACCCCTCTCTATACACTACCTACCCCTCTCTATACACTACCTACCCCTCTCTATACACTACCTACCCCTCTCTATACACTACCTACCCCTCTCTCTATACACTACCTACCCCTCTCCCCATACACTACCTACCTCTCTCTATACACTACCTACCCCTCTCTCTATACACTACCTACCCCTCTCCCTATACACTACCTACCCCTCTCTATACACTACCTACCCCTCTCCCCATACACTACCTACCTCTCCCTATACACTACCTCTCCCTATACACTACCTACCCCTCTCTATACACTACCTACCCCTCTCTATACACTACCTACCCCTCTCTATACACTACCTACCCCTCTCTATACACTACCTACCCCTCTCTATACACTACCTACCCCTCTCTATACACTACCTACCCCTCTCTATACACTACCTACCCCTCTCTATACACTACCTACCCCTCTCTCTATACACTACCTACCCCTCTCTCTATACACTACCTACCCCTCTCCCTATACTCTACCTACCCCTCTCTATACACTACCTACCCCTCTCCCTATACTCTACCTACCCCTCTCTATACACTACCTACCCCTCTTCCCCATACACTACCTACCCCTCTCTATACACTACCTACCCCTCTCTCTATACACTACCTACCCCTCTCCCCATACACTACCTACCCCTCTCTCTATACACTACCTACCCCTCTCTATACACTACCTACCCCTCTCTATACACTACCTACCCCTCTCTATACACTACCTACCCCTCTCCCCATACACTACCTACCTCTCCCTATACACTACCTACCCCTCTCTATACACTACCTACTCTCTATACACTACCTACCCCTCTCTATACACTACCTACCCCTCTCTATACACTACCTACCCCTCTCTATACACTACCTACCCCTCTCCCCATACACTACCTACCTCTCCCTATACACTACCTACCCCTCTCTATACACTACCTACCCCTCTCTATACACTACCTACCCCTCTGTATACACTACCTACCCCTCTCTCTATACACTACCTACCCCTCTCCCTATACTCTACCTACCCCTCTCCCTATACTCTACCTACCCCTCTCTATACACTACCTACCCCTCTCCCCATACACTACCTACCCCTCTCTCTATACACTACCTACCCCTCTCTCTATACACTACCTACCCCTCTCTATACACTACCTACCCCTCTCCCCATACACTACCTACCCCTCTCCCCATACACTACCTACCCCTCTCTCTATACACTACCTACCCCTCTCTATACACTACCTACCCCTCTCTATACACTACCTACCCCTCTCTATACACTACCTACCCCTCTCTATACACTACCTACCCCTCTCTATACACTACCTACCCCTCCCTATACACTACCTACCTCTCCCTATACACTACCTACCCCTCTCTATACACTACCTACCCCTCTCTCTATACACTACCTACCCCTCTCTCTATAGACTACCTACCTCTCTCTATACACTACCTACCCCTCTCTATACACTACCTACCCCTCTCTATACACTACCTACCTCTCCCTATACACTACCTACCCCTCTCTATACACTACCTACCCCTCTCCCTATACACTACCTACCCCTCTCTATAGACTACCTACCTCTCTCTATACACTACCTACCCCTCTCTATACACTACCTACCTCTCTCTATACACTACCTACCTCTCTCTATACACTACCTACCCCTCTCTATATACACTACCTACCTCTCTCTATACACTACCTACCTCTCTCTATACACTACCTACCCCTCTCCCTATACACTACCTACCCCTCTCTATACACTACCTACCCCTCTCTCTATACACTACCAACCCCTCTCCATATACACTACCTACCCCTCTCTATACACTACCTACCTCTCTCTATACACTACCTACCTCTCTCTATACACTACCTACCCCTCTCTCTATACACTACCTACCCCTCTCCCCATACACTACCTACCTCTCTCTATACACTACCTACCTCTCTCTATACACTACCTACCCCTCTCTATACACTACCTACCCCTCTCTATACACTACCTACCCCTCTCTATACACTACCAACCCCTCTCCCTATACACTACCTACCCCTCTCTATACACTACCTACCCCTCTCTATACACTACCTACCCCTCTCTATACACTACCTACCCCTCTCTATATACACTACCTACCTCTCTCTATACACTACCTACCCCTCTCTATACACTACCTACCCCTCTCCCCATACACTACCTACCCCTCTCTCTATACACTACCTACCCCTCTCTCTATACACTTCCTACCTCTCTCTATACACTACCTACCCCTCTCTCTCTACACTATACACTACCCACCTCTCTCTACTACCGTCCCCTCTCTCTATACACTATACACTTACCTACCCCTCTCCCTATACACTACCGTCCCCTCTCTCTCTACACTACCGTCCCCTCTCTCTCTCCACTACCGTCCCCTCTCTCTCTCCACTACCGTCCCCTCTCTCTCTCCACTACCGTCCCCTCTCTCTCCACTACCGTCCCCTCTCTCTCTCCACTACCGTCCCCTCTCTTTATACACTACCGCCCCCTCTCTCTCTCCGCTACCGTCCCCTCTCTCTATACACTACCGCCCCCCTCTCTCTCCACTACCGTCCCCTCTCTCTCTCCACTACCGTCCCCTCTCTCTATACACTACCGCCCCCTCTCTCTCTCCACTACCGTCCCCTCTCTCTCTCCGCTACCGTCCCCTCTCTCTATACACTACCGCCCCCTCTCTATACACTACCGTCCCCTCTCTCTATACACTACCGCCCCCTCTCTCTCTCCGCTACCGCCCCCTCTCTCTATACACTACCGCCCCCTCTCTCTCTCCACTACCGTCCCCTCTCTCTATACACTACCGCCCCCTCTCTCTATACACTACCTACCCCCCCTCTCTCTATACACTACCTACCCCTCTCCCTATACACTACCGTCCCCTCTCTCTCTCCACTACCGTCCCCTCTCTCTATACACTACCGCCCCCTCTCTCTATACACTACCGCCCCCTCTCTCTATACACTACCTACCCCTCTCCCTATACACTACCTTCCCCTCTCTCTCTCCACTACCGTCCCCTCTCTCTCCGCTACCGCCCCCTCTCTCTATACACTACCTCTATACACCCCTCTCTCTCCACTACCGTCCCCTCTCTCTCTCCGCTACCGTCCCCCTCTCTCTCCACTACCGTCCCCTCTCTCTATACACTACCGCCCCCTCTCTCTCTCCGCTACCGCCCCCTCTCTCTATACACTACCGCCCCCTCTCTCTCTCCGCTACCGCCCCTTCTCTCTCTCTACCAGTCCACATGCTATCATTAACGTCACTCTCAGGCCAAAACAGACAACTTGGTTCTCTAGGTTAGAGAGAATGTTCATCAAGGACCAGACGTCGTTGTGAATATCTCTCTATGTTCATCAAGGACCAGACGTCGTTGTGTATATCTCTCTATTTTCATCAAGGACCAGACTTTGTCGTTGTATATCTCTTTATATTCATCTAGCTAACTAGTTTAAAATATAACATGCAACAATTTAAAAGATTTTACTGAGTTACACTTCATATGAGGAAATCAGTCAATTGAAATAATAAATTCATTAGGCCCTAATCTATAATCTATGAATTATGGATTTCACGACTGGGAATACAGATATGTTGGTTACAGATGCCTTAAAAAAAATATCACGGTATTTCTGTGCATGTAAATTGCCATCGATAAATCGCAATTGTGTTCGTTGTCCATAGCTCATGCCTGCCCCATACAATAACCCCACTTGTCACCATGGGGGCACTCTGTTCACAAAGTTGCCACCGCTCGCCCACACGACGCCATACACATGGTCTACGATTGTGAGGCCTATTGGACGTACTGCCAAATGTTCTAAAATGACTTTGGAGGCGGCTTATGGTAGAGAAGTTAACATTTAAATTCTCAGCTCTGGTAGAGATTCCTGCAGTCAGCATGTACCCCAGCACAAGGTGCACCTGTGTAATGATCATGCTGTTTAATCAGCTTTTCAATATGCCACACCTGTCAGGTGGATGGATTGTCTTGGCAAAGGAGAAATGCTCACTAACAGGAGAAACAAGCTTTTTTGCCTCGTAGAAAAAAATCTGGAATTTTCTTATTTTATCTCAAGAAGCATTTTTATTTAAATTTTTATTTAACTAGGCAAGTCTGTTAAGAACAATGACGGCCTAGGAACAGTGGGTTAACTGCCTGTTCAGGGGCAGAACGACAGATTTGTACCTTGTCAGCTCGGGGATTTGAACTTGCAACCTTCCGGTTACTAGTCCAACACTCTAACCACTAGGCTACCCTGCCGCCCAATGGGACCAACACTTTGCATGTTGTGTTCATGTTTTTGTTTAGTTGCTTAAAGCTGTTTAAGTGTGTCAGTTCTCTAATTACATTTATTAGGGTTATTTGACATGACATAAATCAACATTTCTGTAAATGTTTGCCAGATTTGAGCTGGTTCAGCCAGCGTCTTTTCAACTGTAGAATTGATTGTCTCCCTGTCCTGTTTCTCTCCTGCAGCTAAGCCTGTGGTGTCTCCCCCCACCAACATCCGGTTCACCTCTCTGACCCCTAGCAGCATCTCCTTTACCTGGGAGGGGTCCCGTAGTGCCGGGGTCACCGGGTATTACGTCACCTACGAGGAGGCGGGGGGCATCCCCCGGGAACTCACCCCGCGGCCCACCGCTTCCCGCAGCCAAGCCATCATCACTGGTAGGGCTCCTCCTCTTTTGGATCCCCAAAAGGAAAACTTTAAGAATGGGAAGCGTAGAAATAGTGCACATAGAACCGATTCTACGCGGGCGCAACCGTGGAGCAAAACGGGCGTGGTCGGCTTAAATTCAATGGATTACAAGGCTCTACATTCCAACCAGTGCATTTTGCTGTGCAACCTGGAATTTGAATTTTATTTGTCAAATGTATTTATTTTTTATTTAATTTAACTAGGCAAGTCGGTTAAGAACAAGTTCTTATTTACAATGACTGCCTACCAGAGGGCCTCCTGCGGGGGACGGGGGCTGGGATTAACAATGAAAATATAGGACAAAACACACATCACGACAAGAGACACCACAACATGACAGAGACCTAAGACAACAATATAGCAAGGCAGCAACAAAACATGGTAGCAGCACAACATGGTGGCAACACAAACACTATTGGGCAAAGACAACAACACAAAGGACAAGAAGGTGAAGACAACAATACATGAGGTGAAGTAGTCACAACGGTCAGTGAAAGTGCCCATCGTAGACAACATGTAGATTTAACCGTGAAACGCTTCCTTACAATAATGAGTAGTAATAACATGGGAGGTAATAACATGGCTATATACAGGGAGTACCAGGTAATAACATGGCTATATACAGGGAGGTAATAACATGGCTATGTACAGGGAGTACCAGGTAATAGCATGACTATATACAGGGAGGTAATAACATGGCTATATACAGGGAGGTAATAACATGGCTATATACAGGGAGGTAATAACGTGGCTATGTACAGGGAGGTAATAACGTGGCTATGTACAGGGAGTACCAGGTAATAACATGGCTATATACAGGGAGTACCAGGTAATAGCATGACTATATACAGGGAGGTAATAACATGGCTATGTACAGGGAGGTAATAACGTGGCTATGTACAGGGAGTACCAGGTAATAACATGGCTATATACAGGAAGTACCAGGTAATAACATGGATATATACAGGAAGTACCAGGTAATAACATGGATATATACAGGAAGTACCAGGTAATAACATGGCTATATACAGGAAGTACCAGGTAATAACATGGCTATATACAGGAAGTACCAGGTAATAACATGGTTATATACAGGGAGTACCAGGTAATAACATGGCTATATACAGGGAGGTAATAACATGGTTATATACAGGGAGGCAATAACATGGCTATATACAGGGAGGTAATAACATGGTTATATACAGGGAGTACCAGGTAATAACGTGGTTATATACAGGGAGGTAATAACGTGGTTATATACAGGAAGTACCAGGTAATAACATGGCTATGTACAGGGAGGTAATAACATGGCTATGTACAGGGAGGTAATAACATGGCTATATACAGGAAGTACCAGGTAATAACATGGCTATATACAGGGAGGTAATAACATGGCTATATACAGCAAGTACCAGGTAATAACATGGCTATATACAGGGAGGTAATAACATGGCTATATACAGGGAGGTAATAACATGGCTATATACAGGGAGGTAATAACATGGCTATATACAGCAAGTACCAGGTAATAACATGGTTATATACAGGTAATAACATGGAGGGAGGTAATAACATGGTTATATACAGGGAGGTAATAACATGGTTATATACAGGGAGGTAATAACATGGCTATATACAGAGGTAATAACATGGTTATATACAGGGGTAATAACATGGCTATATACAGGAGGTAATAACATGGCTATATACAGCAAGTACCAGGTAATAACATGGAGAGTAATAACATGGCTATATACAGGGAGGTAATAACATGGTTATAAGTACCAGGTAATAACATGGTTATATACAGGGAGGTAATAACATGGCTATATACAGGGAGGTAATAACATGGCTATATACAGCAAGTACCAGGTAATAACATGGTTATATACAGGGAGGTAATAACATGGCTATATACAGGGAGGTAATATCATGGTTATGTACAGGGAGTACCAGGTAATAACTGCTATGTACAGGGAGGTAATAACATGGCTATGTACAGGGAGGTAATACCATGGCTATATACAGGGAGGTAATAACATGGCTATATACAGGGAGGTAATAACATGGTTATGTACAGGGAGTACCAGGTAATAACTGCTATATACAGGGAGGTAATAACATGGCTATGTACAGGGAGGTAATACCATGGCTATATACAGGGAGGTAATAACATGGCTATATACAGGGAGGTAATAACATGGCTATATACAGGGAGGTAATAACATGGCTATATACAGGGAGGTAATAACATGGCTATATACAGGGAGGTAATACATGGGGAGGTAATAACATGGTTATATACAGGGAGTACCAGGTAATAACGTGGTTATATACAGGGAGGTAATAACGTGGTTATATACAGGAAGTACCAGGTAATAACATGGCTATGTACAGGGAGGTAATAACATGGCTATGTACAGGGAGGTAATAACATGGCTATATACAGGGAGGTAATAACATGGCTATGTACAGGGAGGTAATACCATGGCTATATACAGGGAGGTAATAACATGGTTATATACAGGGAGTACCAGGTAATAACGTGGTTATATACAGGGAGGTAATAACGTGGTTATATACAGGAAGTACCAGGTAATAACATGGCTATGTACAGGGAGGTAATAACATGGCTATGTACAGGGAGGTAATAACATGGCTATATACAGGAAGTACCAGGTAATAACATGGCTATGTACAGGGAGGTAATAACATGGCTATATACAGGGAGGTAATAACATGGCTATATACAGGGAGGTAATAACATGGTTATATACAGGGAGGTAATAACATGGCTATATACAGGGAGGTAATAACATGGCTATATACAGGGAGGTAATAACATGGCTATATACAGGGAGGTAATAACATGGCTATATACAGCAAGTACCAGGTAATAACGTGGTTATATACAGGGAGGTAATAACATGGTTATATACAGGAAGGTAATAACATGGTTATATACAGGAAGTACCAGGTAATAACATGGCTATATACAGGGAGGTAATAACATGGCTATATACAGCAAGTACCAGGTAATAACATGGTTATATACAGGGAGGTAATAACATGGCTATATACAGCAAGTACCAGGTAATAACATGGCTATATACAGGAAGTACCAGGTAATAACATGGCTATATACAGGAAGTACCAGGTAATAACATGGCTATATACAGGGAGGTAATAACATGGCTATATACAGGGAGGTAATAACATGGCTATATACAGCAAGTACCAGGTAATAACATGGTTATATACAGGGAGGTAATAACATGGTTATATACAGGGAGGTAATAACATGGCTATGTACAGGGAGGTAATAACATGGCTATATACAGGGAGGTAATAACATGGCTATGTACAGCAAGTACCAGGTAATAACATGGCTATATACAGGGAGGTAATAACATGGCTATATACAGCAAGTACCAGGTAATAACATGGTTATATACAGGGAGGTAATAACATGGTTATATACAGGGAGGTAATAACATGGCTATATACAGGGAGGTAATAACATGGCTATATACAGCAAGTACCAGGTAATAACATGGTTATATACAGGGAGGTAATAACATGGCTATATGCAGGGAGGTAATAACATGGCTATATACAGGGAGGTAATATCATGGTTATGTACAGGGAGTACCAGGTAATAACTGCTATATACAGGGAGGTAATAACATGGTTATATACAGGGAGGTAATAACATGGTTATATACAGGGAGGTAATAACATGGTTATGTACAGGGAGGTAATAACATGGTTATGTACAGGGAGGTAATAACATGGCTATGTACAGGGAGGTAATAACATGGCTATATACAGGGAGGTAATAACATGGTTATATACAGGGAGGTAATAACATGGCTATATACAGGGAGGTAATAACATGGCTATATACAGGGAGGTAATAACATGGTTATATACAGGGAGGTAATAACATGGCTATGTACAGGGAGGTAATAACGTGGTTATATACAGGAAGTACCAGGTAATAACATGGCTATGTACAGGGAGGTAATAACATGGCTATATACAGGGAGGTAATAACATGGCTATGTACAGGGAGGTAATAACATGGCTATATACAGGGAGGTAATAACATGGCTATGTACAGGGAGTACCAGGTAATAGCATGACTATATACAGGGAGGTAATAACATGGTTATATACAGGAAGTACCAGGTAATAACATGGCTATGTACAGGGAGGTAATAACATGGCTATGTACAGGGAGGTAATAACATGGCTATATACAGGAAGTACCAGGTAATAACATGGCTATCTACAGGAAGTACCAGGTAGTAACATGGCAATATACAGGGAGTACCAGTACCGAATGGCTGTGCAAGGGTACCAGGTAAGAGGTAGCTATGTACATATAGGCAGGTGTAAGGTAACTAGGCAACAGGATAGATAATTGATGTTGAGGCAGCGTGTGTGTGTGTAGAGTCGGTGCAAGAGTTAGTTAAAAAAAAGGGTCAATGCAGGTAGTCTTGATCAGCCTAGTTAGTCTAGTTAGTTCCTAAGCTATTTAGCAGTCTTGTTTAGCCTAGTTCGTTCCTAAGCTATTTAGCAGTCTTGTTTAGCCAAGTTCGTTCCTAAGCTATTTAGCAGTCTTGTTTAGCCAAGTTCGTTCCTAAACTATTTAGCAGTCTTGTTTAGCCAAGTTCGTTCCTAAACTATTTAGCAGTCTTGTTTAGCCAAGTTCGTTCCTAAGCTATTTAGCAGTCTTGTTTAGCCAAGTTCGTTCCTAAGCTATTTAGCAGTCTTGTTTAGCCAAGTTCGTCCCTAAGCTATTTAGCAGTCTTGTTTAGCCAAGTTCGTTCCTAAACTATTTAGCAGTCTTGTTTAGCCAAGTTCGTTCCTAAACTATTTAGCAGTCTTGTTTAGCCAAGTTCGTTCCTAAACTATTTAGCAGTCTTGTTTAGCCAAGTTCGTTCCTAAACTATTTAGCAGTCTTGTTTAGCCAAGTTCGTTCCTAAACTATTTAGCAGTCTTGTTTAGCCAAGTTCGTTCCTAAGCTATTTAGCAGTCTTGTTTAGCCAAGTTCGTTCCTAAACTATTTAGCAGTCTTGTTTAGCCAAGTTCGTTCCTAAACTATTTAGCAGTCTTGTTTAGCCTAGTTCGTTCCTAAACTATTTAGCAGTCTTGTTTAGCCTAGTTCGTTCCTAAACTATTTAGCAGTCTTGTTTAGCCTAGTTCGTTCCTAAACTATTTAGCAGTCTTGTTTAGCCTAGTTCGTTCCTAAACTATTTAGCAGTCTTGTTTAGCCAAGTTCGTTCCTAAGCTATTTAGCAGTCTTGTTTAGCCAAGTTCGTTCCTAAGCTATTTAGCAGTCTTGTTTAGCCAAGTTCGTCCCTAAGCTATTTAGCAGTCTTGTTTAGCCAAGTTCGTCCCTAAGCTATTTAGCAGTCTTGTTTAGCCTAGTTCGTCCCTAAGCTATTTAGCAGTCTTGTTTAGCCAAGTTCGTCCCTAAGCTATTTAGCAGTCTTGTTTAGCCAAGTTCGTTCCTAAGCTATTTAGCAGTCTTGTTTAGCAGTCTTATGGCTTGGTGGTCAAAGCGGATCAGGGTCCTGTTGGTTCCAGACTTTGGGCATTGCTGCCGCTTGCCGTGTGGTAGCAGAGAGAACAGTCTGTGGCTCGGGTGGCTGGAGTCAGACACATTTTCTTTGGGCCTTCCTCTGACATCGCCCGGCATAGAGGTCTTGGATGGCAGGGAGCTCGGCTCCAGTGATGTACTGGGCTGTACGCACTACCCTCTAGCACTTAGCTGGAGGAGGCCCATCAGGAAGTCCAGGATCCAGTTGCAGAGGGAGGTGTTTAGTCCCAGGGACCTTAGCTTAGTGATGAGCTTCGAGGGCACTATGGTATTGAACGCTGAGCCCTAGTCAATGAACAACATTCTCACATTCTGTTCCTTTTATCCAGGTGGGAAAGGGCAGTGTGGAGTGCAATAGAGATTGCATCAGTTGTGGATCTGTTGGGGCGGTATGTGAATTAAAGTGGGTCCAGTGTGTCTGGGATGATGGTGTTGATGTGAGCCATGAACAGCCTTTCAAAGCATTTCTTTGCTACAGATCTAAGTGCTACGGGGCGCTAGTCATTTAGGTAGGTTACCTTGGTGTTCTTGGGCACAGGGACTATGGTGGTTTGCTTGAAACATGTTGATATTACAGACTTGGTCAGGTAGAGGTTGAAAATGTCAGTGAAGACACTTGCCAGCTCATGTTCTGCGTACGCGTCCTGCTAATCCGTCTGGCTCTGCGGCCTTGTGAACGTTAACTTGTTTAAAGGTCTTACTCATATCGGCTGTGGAGAGAGTGATCACACAGTCGTCCGGAACAGCTGGTGCTCTCACGCATGGTTAAGTGTTGCTTGTCTCGACGTGTGCATAGAAGACATTTTAAGCGTCCTAGTATCACTCAGATGATTGTTGCAATGATTCCCTCACTGCCCCTGAATGCCATGGAGAATACGCTGAGTGCAGATTCATGACAGTTATGCTTGGACCATTACTACAAAGAGAATGTCTTGTTACCTCAAATATTTTTCTTTGTGCTGCTAAATTTCGTTGTGCTCCTAAACATTTCAACTTAGGTGCACGTGCTCATTGTAAATTTAAAAAAAGTCAGAGTAGAGCCCTGGATTGTTGACATGTAAACTATTTTTCCTCTCCTAGTCTTTATTGAAATATAGACATTTTGCAAAATGAGCTCTTATTGTCTCTCATATAAATCTTTACAGTTGTTGGTTGGCTAGCTAGCAAATGTTTTGCCATATTAGCATAGACGTGAAAAGAGTCAAAACGCCTCAAAATAAGACATTTTTTTAAACAATAACAAGATACAATGAGCTGCACCTGGCCCAAGCAATTGAAAGAAATTACATCAATATCTCTCAATTCTATGGATCAAGTCATCTCGTTATACGCCGACGATATCGTTATCGAGACAATGTATCTCCCTCCACCTGAAGATCATAGAGATATTTAGCTCCATCTCAAGTTATAAAATGAATCCAAACAAATCAGCCCTACTGCCTCTCCAGGCCCCAATGGGGGGACTCCATCTCTACTTATTAAATCCCAACCGTTTCCCATTTGAAATGTTTAGTAATAGATATATATATATTTTTAGATAACACGTACACGTGATTAGCGGATGTTGTTGCGGGTGTAGCGAAATGCTTGTGCTTCTAGCTCCGACAGTGCAGTAATATCTAACAAATTACACAACATATACCCAATACGCACAAATCTGGGTAAGGAATTAATTTGAAATGGACAATGTACCTGTACCCTGATTCCTGACATACCAGCTTCTTGTCATTGTTGTAGCTGTCCGACCGTTCGACGCGCGCAACATTTTTCGTGACCTTGTCGGCTAACCTGTCTATCGTAGCCTGTTTCTTTTACTAAAGTCTTTCCCTCACATTACGTTTTTTTTTAATCATTTTTTTTTTTTAGGTCTGAAACCAGGAACTGAATACGTCATCAAGATCGTCACCCTGCAGAATGCGCTGAGAAGCACTCCTCTAGTGGGCAAGGCTAGAACTCGTAAGTACAACAATCAACTTTCCTATCTGAACAAGATGGAACCTTTTTTAAGAGCCTTGGGGTCAGATACCTCTTTTCTGAATGGAACAAATTGATGAAGAAGAAAGTTATTACAAAACCAATGAAACTCTGTGAATATGTGCCTGTTGTAACAATGGCTTTTTGCAGGCAAGCAATTAATACATACTGAGGCAGCACCAAAATTGGCTCAGCTGCTTTAAGATAATGCTCTGACCTTTTTGAATATCTAAAATAAATTATTCAAAAGTTACGATGTGCGCTAGTGGCAAGCTTTGCAGTTTGCAGGAGCTGCCCATTAAATCCAACAGGAAAGACAAGAGGACCCTCTCTATAGTGTCCCAATCATTCCCCCTGCTGGTTGAACCTAGCCGCTGCAGCTCCTCTCCAGTCTCTAACGCTCTGCTTGCTCTGCTCCTAACCCGTCTCTCTGCTAGAACTGGCATCCCAGCTCCCTGTGTCCCACCGGCCCAGCCCCGACATCCTGGATGTGCCCGAGGACGAGGTTAACCCCAACTTCCCCACCGACCTCGACTTTAACCCCAGCAACCCTAGTTTCAACACCAACCCCAATGGAAACCCCAACTACCCCCCCAACACCAACCCCAATTTTCCCCTCAACCCAAACGGCAACCCCGAACAGTTCAACCCCAATGGTAACCCCAACTTCCACGTGAATCCCAATCCTAACTTCCACTTCAACCCCAATGGGAACCCCAACACCAACCCCAATGGGAACACCAACCCCAATGGAAATTTCAACGTTAACCCCAACCAGTTCAACCCTAACAGCAACCCCAACACCAATCCTAACCCCAACTTTCCCCTCAACCCCAACCCCAATCCTAACCCCAATTTTCCCCTCAACACCAACCCTAATGGGAACCCCAACCAGTTTAACCCCAATGGTAACCCCAACTTCCACGTGAACCCCAACCCTAACTTTAACTTTAACCCCAATGAGAATCCCAACACCAACCCCAATGGGAACTTCAATGTGAACCCCAACTTCCCCCTCAACCCTAATGGCAACCCCAACCAGTTCAACCCTAACAGTAACCCCAATCCTAACCCTAACTTTCCCCTCAACCCCAACAGCGATGCCAACACCAACCCCAACTTCTATGGCAGCGCCAATCATAACCCCATTTTTAACCCTAACTTTAACCCCAATCCCAACCTCCCCCTCAACCCTAGCGGGAACCCCAACCCTAACCCAAACCCTAACCCCAACTTGAAGCCCAACCCTAACCCCAACCCAAACTTGAACCCCAACTTGAACCCCAACCCTAACCCCAACTTGAACCCCAACCCCAACTTGAACCCCAACCCCAACTTGAACCCCAACCCCAACTTGAACCCCAACCCCAACTTGAACCCCAACCCCAACTTGAACCCCAACCCCAACTTGAACCCCAACCCTAACCCCAATTTCAACACCAACCCTAACCCCAATTTCAACACCAACCCTAACCCCAACTTCAACACCAACCCTAACCCCAACTTCAACACCAACCCTAACCCCAACTTCAACACCAACCCTAACCCCAACTTCAACACCAACCCTAACCCCAACTTCAACACCAACCCTAACCCCAACTTCAACACCAACCCTAACCCCAACTTCAACACCAACCCTAACCCCAACTTCAACACCAACCCTAACCCCAACACCAACCCTAACCCCAACTTCAACACCAACCCTAACCCCAACACCAACCCTAACCCCAACTTCAACACCAACCCCAACTTCAACACCAACCCTAACCCCAACTTCAACACCAACCCTAATCCCAATTTCAACACCAACCCTAATCCCAATTTCAACACCAACCCTAACGGGAACCCCGACACCAACCCTAACCCTAACGGGAACCCCAACTTCAACCCTAACGGGAACACCAACCCCAACTTCAACCCTAACGGGAACCCCAACACCAACCCTAACCCCAATGGGAATACCAAACCTAACCCCAACTTTCCCCTCAACCCCAACGGGAACCCCAACTTGAACCCCAACTTTCCCCTCAACCCCAACTTGAACCCCAACCACGTCCAGCTGGTGGGGACTAACGGCCAGGACACGCTGGGCCAGCAGGGCCAGCACATCTACACAGAATACCAGAGCCTGGGCCCCAACCCCAACGGCAGGGACAACCAGGGTCCAGCTATCCACCACCGTGAACCCCTAGTCTACATCCCCGTCCCAGGCCCCGATGGCCAAAGAGTGCCCCTGGTCCGGGTGAGCGAGGGTCCATTATCGGGTCTTCCGTTTGGGTTCCCTGAGAATGAGACCGGGTTTGGTGTAACGCAGGAGGCCCAGACACGCACAACCATCTCATGGCAGGGTGTTCCCCAGAGCTCAGAGTACATGATATCCTGTAGCCCCATCACCAACCTCGAAGAGAAGATGTTCCAGGTGAGAATACCTGTATTCAGATGATCTATAGCAAGGTGTGTACTAGCGTACCTGATTATTCCCTTTACAACAAACATGGTGTTCAATAGTGAATGATTCTCAACACCACAGGTATTGCTATTCCCACTAAACAATCTCCATCTCTCTCATCTCTCAGATGAGATTACCAGGCACTTCTACCAGTGCCACTCTGATCGGGTTGACATCAGGAGCCTCCTATAACGTCGTTGTGGAGGCCATGAGAGGGCAGGGCCGAGAGAAGGTCCTGGAGGAGATAGTCACCGTTGGCAACGCCGGTAAGGACTACATTAGCCATAATCTCACGGACATGCTACACTCTCCAGTACCCAGCGGTGGTATGCCATGCAATAACATTAGACTTTTCATGAGTTGTTGTCCAGCGTCCTTCTAATGTTTTTTGGGGATCCGTGCTTTAGTTTTGGGGGGATCCGTGCTTTAGTTTTTGGTGGATCCGTGATTTAGTTTTTGGGGGGATCCGTGCTTTAGTTTTTGGGGGGATCCTTGCTTTTATTATTTGGTGAAATCCCATCTGTTGATAAATAGTTTGCTTTGTCCATCTGTTTGTTGTTTTTCTTTGTTAACATGCTTTGTCCCTTCTCTCTCCCTCTAGTTCCAGGAGACCACCTCCCCTCCAACAGAGACGTGTGCTATGACACGTTCACAGCCACCTACCATGATGTGGGCGTAGAGTGGGAGCGTATGTCAGAGACTGGCTTTAAGCTGTGGTGCAGGTGTCTGGGGCTGGGCAGTGGCCATTTCAGATGTGATTCATCCAGTGAGTGACTCTAACCCATCCCATAATGCTTCTAATACAAACCCCCTTCTATCTTACCTCAGCATGGGCAGACCTGACGCAGATGACCAAAATGAAAAAAAAAAACAACTAAATTGTATGGTTACGGTATTTATTTTCTCTCATTTTATAGCATTTGTTGAAATGACTAAATCATTCTTAAAGCACATTTTATTCTGGGATGAAATGATTTGATAGAAAGGCTAAGGTCTGCCCATGCTAGTCCTGCAGCATGTTGTTTTACTGTAGTAAAACATGCCACTGACAGGGATAGAGCTTGTTGTGTCTGGGGCTTGTATTGTCAGTCCATAACCAGACGATACCAAACCGTGAGACGACATGCCATCATCATGTCTGAATGCTAAACGTCATGGGTCAAATGCCTGATGTTTGTGTGAATGAGGGATGAATTGTACAATCTCAGTCTCAGTGAAGCTCAGAATGTTGGGTCCAATCAGACACCTTTCTCCGCCAGAGTGGGAGGAGTCGAGGAGATAATGGCCATGTGTCCCCCCAAAAAAACATATTTTGGATTCATTCAACTAGTATGATCTCCCCTCCTACGTCCCCTACTCCTCTCTTCACCCTCTCCCTCCTACAGAGTGGTGCCATGACAGCGGGAACAACTACCGCATAGGAGAGAAGTGGGATCGCCACGCTGAGAACGGTCACATGATGAGCTGTACTTGTTTGGGCAACGGGAAGGGAGAGTTCAAGTGCGAGCCACGTAAGTACCGGCCCATACTAGTTTAGAGATCAATTAATGGCCGACAAATTGTTTAATTCACACCAGCGTGTACCAAGTCCACGGATCCTTTTAATACCGCCGAGCTGTTCTCGTAACGCCTCCACCACAGTGGCTGGACAGAACAACGTGAAAAGAAAAATATCCAATCCGCAGTAAAAGTTCAGGTTCGCTACGATAACGAGGACCGGAGACCTACTGCACTGTGCGTTGTCATGGTGATCTATTTGTTCCTACAGATGAGTCGACGTGTTATGACGAGGGGAAGATGTACCAGGTGGGCAACCAGTGGCAGAAGGAATACCTGGGAGCCATCTGTACCTGCACCTGTTACGGAGGACAGCAGGTAAGACCATACAGTGGAGCACAGGATGTTGAGGTGTAGCACACAGGAAGTAAAAGAAAAGCACAGATAAGAGGAGTCTAGACTTAAGCAGGAGAAAGTTGTGACTATCAAAGTGAAATTTAATTCTAACGGTGAGGACTTCAGTGAATGTTAAGGACGCAGATGTATTAGACCGTCAGCGTTTTGTTCTATGTGGTAAATGGTGTGCGTGTCCTGCCCTCAGGGCTGGCGCTGTGAGAACTGCAGAAGACCGGGAGCTCAGACTGAGGTAGATGTGGATCTGCTACAGCCTCAAATACACCAAGACGCATTCGACCGCTATAGGGAGAACGCCCTGAAGAAACTGGTGGGTGTTCCCAGGCCTCTCAGGCATAGAGATACAATATTATACAGTTTTCCCTGACCAAGATGGCCGACCGGTAGTTACGTTAAATGTTTATCATTGTCCTTTCTAGTGTTTTATTTTATTCTGTGCTCCTTGGATTCTAAAGCTGGCCGTTCATCCTACCACTTACTGGCCCATAATAACATGGACACAAATGTCTTTGTGACCTCCCGTATGTCAATCGAGATCCGCTGTGTATCATGCATTTCCTTATTGACCGTCATGCTAACACGTACTTTAAATGAACTCAACGTTTCCTTTCTGTCTTCCCAACAGAACATCCAGTGCCCTATAGAGTGTCTGAGACCAGAGCTCCTAGCAGATGTACAGCAACCCTCCGAGTAAAGGAGGAGACGAGAACCACATCCTCTTCTCAGACTCCACTCACATTACAGGGCCTTCAGAAAGTATTCCTAACTCTGGACTTATTCAACAACTTGTTGTTACAGCCTGAATTCAAAATGGATTAAATAGATTTTAATGAAAGTGAAAATGTTTTTAGAAATTTTAGCATATATATATATATATATTGAAAATGAAATGCATAAATATCTAATTTACTTATGTATTCACATCCCTGAGTCAATACTTTGTAGGACTTTTCTGGGTCAATCTCTAAGATCTTTGCACACCTGGATTGTACAATATCTGGCCTTTTGTCCAAGCTCTCTCAAGTTGGTTGTAGATCATTGCTAGACAGCCATTTTAAAGTATTGCCATAGATTTTCAAGCTGATTTCTAAATCAAAACTGTAACAAGGCCACTCAGGAATATTCAATGTCTTCATGGTAAGCAACTCCAGTGTAGATTTGGCCTTGTGTTTTAGGTTATTGTTCTGGTGAAATCCCTGAGTGGTTTCCTTCCTCTCCGGCAACTGAGTTAGGAAGGACGCCTGTATCTTTGTAGTGACTGGGTGTTTAGATAAACCATCCAAGTGTAATTAATAACTTCACCATGCTCAAAGGGATATTCAGTGTCTTCTACCAATAGGTGCCCTTCTTTGCGAGGCATTGGAAAACCTCCCTTGTCTTTGTGGTTGAATCGGTGCTTGAAATTCACTACTCGATTGAGTGACCTCAGACACTTGTGTGGGGTAAAGAGATGGGATAGTCATAAAAAAAAGTTAAACAACTTATTATGCAATTTGTCAAGCACATTTTTTACTCCTGAACTTTAGGCTTGCCATTACAAAGGGGTTGAATACTTATTGACTCAATACATTTCAACTTTTAACATTTTATTACTTTACAAAATGTTCTACAAAACAATATTCCATTTTGACATTATGGGGTAATTGTGTGTAAATCATTGACACACAATTTCTATTTAATCCATTTTTAAAATTCAGGCTGTAACAACAACAACAACAACAACAACGTGGTAAAAGTCAATACTTCCCGAAGGCGCTGTACCTGTGACTTACAGAGTTATAAAACCTAGAGTGCACTCGGATCAGTCTCACAAAAGACTGCTAGCATGCACCATTTTTTTTTTTTTTAAGTAGTCAACTTGGTGGGACTTCCTATGTGTCGCCCATGGAAATATAATTCCTATTGAATTCTTATAGACTTGTATTTTTACGGCGATGTCTTCCCGTGCCGTCACAGAAGTACTCCATGGAACATATTACTGTAGGAAGTGTCAACTACGTGCTGCCTTCCTGTTCCTGCCATTCACTAACCTTGATCAGTGGTCTGGTCTGACCAATTAACCACCATCCTGCTGCTTCTCCACATTGCCACTCCTTTCTATAGCGTCACTTCAAAATACCCCCCCCAAGGCAAAGAAAGGGTCTTTATATTTTAATGTTTGGTTCCGTTGTCCTACCTAGTCCTTCGAGACATTCCTATGAAAATGGAAAATCTGTAGAGGTTCTAAAGCCTGTAGCCTACTCTGTGCTGTTGCCATTCCTCCTGTAACCTACTCTGGTCCTACTCTGTGCTGTTGCCATTCCTCCTGTAACCTACTCTGGTCCTACTCTGTGCGTTGCCATTCCTCCTGTAACCTACTGTTTCTACTCCGTGCGTTGCCATTCCTCCGGTAGCCTACTGTTTCTACTCTGTGCGTTGCCATTCCTCCGGTAGCCTACTGTTTCTACTCTGTGCGTTGCCATTCCTCCGGTAGCCTACTGTTTCTACTCTGTGCGTTGCCATTCCTCCGGTAGCCTACTGTTTCTACTCTGTGCGTTGCCATTCCTCCGGTAGCCTACTGTTTCTACTCCGTGCGTTGCCATTCCTACTGTTTCTACTCCGTGCGTTGCCATTCCTCCGGTAGCCTACTGTTTCTACTCTGTGCGTTGCCATTCCTACTGTTTCTACTCCGTGCGTTGCCATTCCTCCTGTAACCTACTGTTTCTACTCTGTGCGTTGCCATTCCTCCGGTAGCCTACTGTTTCTACTCCGTGCGTTGCCATTCCTCCTGTAACCTACTGTTTCTACTCCGTGCGTTGCCATTCCTCCGGTAGCCTACTGTTTCTACTCCGTGCGTTGCCATTCCTCCGGTAGCCTACTGTTTCTACTCCGTGCGTTGCCATTCCTCCTGTAACCTACTGTTTCTACTCCGTGCGTTGCCATTCCTCCTGTAACCTACTGTTTCTACTCTGTGCGTTGCCATTCCTCCGGTAGCCTACTGTTTCTACTCTGTTCTGCCCGAACCAGAGCTTTCTCTCTCTGATGTGAGATTTTACCCCATTCAGAAACATTCAGAAGTTTACAATATGGGGAAACTCTTGACGGCATCGTGAGTTATTTGGATTGGATAATATTTCTAACCGATCCCATCCAAGCTCAAATGGTTCTACAGAGAAATAAGATCGCTGTTTTGAAGTATAACCCTATTCCCTATATAGTGAACCACTTGGATACAGAGGTCTCGCATGAGAACCTTGTCTTCATGCATTTCAAATCTCTTTGGAGACTTCAACTACCAGTCTAACAAAACAAAAAAAACATTCATTTTTAAAACCAAGCACGGTCTTTAATGCAGTGGTATTCAAAGTCGTGGTCTGAGTGGGGTCGCCATTTTTTATATATATATATTAAAAATGAAGAACCAGAAACCAAGAGTACAGATTATTGTATGGGACATTATACAAACGTTTTTTGAGAAATAATTTGAAAAATAAAATTTTATTGAGTAAATGTATTTATTGTTTTCTTTTCATTTTTGAGAAGACGTTTATGTCGACACTTGCAGATTTTTTTTTATTTTTTTAAGGTTGTTATTTGATTTGGGGTGGGATCATAAGAAATTTGGTCCCCAGAAATTCAATCGGGAGAGGGGGGGGGGATGGGGTCCCCGCTGAATACCACTGCTTTAATGCAAGAGTTGTATCACAGAGGTACACTGCAAGTGGGTGTTCATTCAATGTCCAGGATTGTATCTGTTGTTTTCATGTACTTCTGCCATTTTGTGAACGGAAGCTCTAAGATGGCTGCCAGTTGAGTTGCATTGTTTCATACCCACCTCAACTGCTGTTTTTAATTTATCCCTTTTATGCAAGCATTTTGTTTTAATGCTATTTGGGGTGTACACGTTTTTGTTATTTTTTTTTTATATATATATTGTAGGTGCCAAAGTCTTAACTACTGTGGACTGAATTCCTTTTTAATAAACAATGTGTTTTTGGAATGGTCTGTTAATGTTTGGGTTTATTTTAAAGGGTAGATATAGTGAAGTGAAAGTGTCCAGTGCTTCACAGAGATACTATCAAATAAATGAGGGTGTGAAAGTACTAATCACATTGTAGATCAAGGCATCGAGACGTGAATCGCTATATTTAAAATGGTCAAATCAACTTTTAAATTTTTTTTATAGTTATTAATTGGGTATGAAATATTGTTGAGGCATTGTGTGGAGTAAAACACTGGTTAGGTCCATGCCAGGTTGGCCAGTAGTGAAGAGGGTGGGCTGAAGCTAAGACCCAGAGGAACCCCCCTGGTCTCTCTGCTCCTGTCTGGGTCAGCTCCACCTCTGGACAGCCTCCTGGAACCACAGCTGTTCCTCCTAGATAAGACGAAACAGAGCAGTCTGTTGATCCAGGTTTATTTGACAAAAGCAGTCTGCAAAAAAAAAAAAAATCCTAACCTGTAATGGAAACGGCAGATATAGGAGACAATTTGACAGGTGGATGTTTCTTTGGTCAAACTCTCTTTGAGACCTGGTGTTTTGACTATAAATGATCATTGCTGAATACTTTTGAAGGTACGCGGGAACACTTGATGTCATCAAGCTCCCCTCCACATCAACTTCTAAATGCTGGAACGAAAAACAGTTTCTTTTCTGGACGAGGATTGTCCCGACTTTCAAGAATACATGAATTACTTCGCCCTGCTTTTCTGGCAATTAACTTTCCCCATGGCAGGACCCGTGGCGATACGTTGGCAGATGATTTGTTCATTTTGTCGTTCTCTCCTTTTCACGGGTAACCTGATACATTAAACAGATATGTGGGACGACATACAGGCTGTCTCCAATTTATTAATGTGCAATTTGGCTAGAATGGGTAATGGAAACAATTGAACCACTACATTTATGACACTGTAGGTGTTGTTTGTTGTGACGTCATTACGTGCAACTGTCGCATCTATATTCTATGCAAATTTAACCTTTTTAATTAAACGTGGCAAGTCAATGAAGAACAAATTCTTTATTTACAATGACGGCCGGACCCGGACGACGCTGGGCCAATTGTGATAGCCTGGATTCGAACCAGGGTCTGTAGTGACGCCTCTAGAGATACAGTGCTTTTAGACCACTCAGGATCCCAGTACATCCTGAACACACTGTAATATATTGGACATAAGATATCTGGTGAAACAACTGTAAACGCCGATAAATGAATGGAAACATAGCCAGTTACTATATCCATCAACGAGTGATAAGTCACAATTGAACCTTATTGATTAATGGCTGTGATCAATGGAAATGTGGAATCTGGACTAATGAACATGCTTGATAGATCCAACTTCTGTAGAAAAATCGGTTTTATGATCATTGTACAAGCCGGATGGGGTGTGGGTCTGACCGTAGGAGTTGACAAGCCCACACAAAACAGATCTGAGAACAGGCTATTCTGGCATCCAGGAGGTTCTGACAGACCTGGCAGAGACAGGAGGCAGAGCGATGATTCGTGGCCTGGCTGTAAGGACCAGCTCTCCCAGGAAGGCCTCCATCATCAGGTTCTGTAAGGTGTTGAGGAGAACCTCCTCAGTCACGTCACAGAACTCTGGCAACCTGGGAGGAACAGGAGGGGGAGAGGAGAGGGAGGAGGGTAAGGGGAGAGGGAATAGGGGAAGGGGAGTAGGCGAAGAGGAGAGGGAGAGGGAGGAGGGGAAGAGGAGAGGGAATAGGGGAAGGGGAGTAGGCGAAGAGGAGAGGGAGAGGGAGGAGGGGAAGAGGAAAGGGAATAGGGGAAGGGGAGTAGGTGAAGAGGAGAGGGAGGAGGGGAAGAGGAGAGGAAAGGGAGGAGGGGTAGCAGAAGTGAACACAGAGAGGTTACCAAAGGAATAGTCTCTTAATTCAAGGGGAACAACAGCACCTTAATTCACATTAATTCAAGGGGAACAACAGCACCTTAATTCACATTAATTCAAGGGGAACAACATTCAAAACGTGTTCATTACCTTTTCATATCTGATATTTCTACCCTTAAAAGTCACAATCTGTAAAAGGTTTGGACATAGATTTGTTTGAAGTATTTCCTGTATAGACTGCTACTAAATAGTCTATAACTGGTTACCTAAAGCCCTGCCCCACGTACAGCTGAAGTCGGAAGTTTACATATACCTTAGCCAAATAAATTTAAACTCAGTTTAACACAATTACTGACATTTAATCCTAGTAAAAAAATAGGATTGAGGTCAGGGCTTTGTGATGGCCACTTCAATACCTTGACTTTGTTGTCCTTAAGCCATTTCGCTACAACTGTGGAAGTATGCTTGGGGTCGTTGTCCATTTGGAAGACCCATTTGCGACCAAGCTTTAACTTCCTGACTGATGTCTTGAGATGTTGCTTCAATATATCCACATACTTTTCCTTCCTCATGGTGGCATAGATTTTGTGAAGTGCACCAGTCCCTCGTGCAGCAAAGCACCCCCACAACATGATGCTGCCACCCCCGTGCTTCACGGTTGGGATGGTGTTCTTCGGCTTGCAAGCCTCCCCCTTTTTCCTCCAAATATAACAATGGTCATTACGGCCAAACAGTTCTATTTCTGTTTCATCAGACCAGAGGACATTTCTCCAAAAAGTACAATCTTTGTCCCCATGTGCAGTGTGGTAGCAGAATCAGAATTATTTAGGTAACATCGATAAATAAGATGTTTTATCCATTTTCATAAGTATGTTTATGTGGTACAAGTCACTTGGGCCCCAGTGAGGGGAGAGGTCAGGCTTGTCTTCTTATGGGAATGTGTCTGGAACTTGTCCCCTCTGAGGTTGCCCTTATCTTGACCTAGTATATGACCTATGACCTAGGAGGCTCACTGTTGTATGTCCCCTCTGAGGTTGCCCTTATCTTGATCTAGTATATGACCTAAGAGGCTCACTGTCTCGGTGAGCTTGTCCAGGAGGGGGGTGTATTTAAGATGGTAGTATCTAGGATTGACAATTGATATATGCCATTGGATGAGGTAATGTTTTGGTACTATGTTGTACCAAGAACGAGAAGTAGAACCTCGTCTAAGAGAGCAAACTGAACAATAATTTATAGCAAATGCTGAGTCTTCCTTTGTGCATTGTTCCTAAGATCTGTTATTTGTCATGTGAGTTTAAATGGGTGTGTCTTGGCTATAAATGATACTAAGAATTGTTTTGTAAGCACTCTCAGAGAATTCATTTATAGACACTAAATTGATCTGAGAGTCACAGGGCTATGGTAAAGCTCATATAATTAAAGATGGACTTTATGATAACTCTGACTTGTGTGTGGTTTGCTCTCTCATGATTTAGTAAATACAGGAAATTTCCACGACAGCAGTTGCAAACCGTAGTCTGGCTTTCTTATGGCGGTTTTGAGCTGTGGCTTCTTTCTTGCTGAGCAGCCTTTCAGGTTATGTCAATACAGGACTTGTTTTACTGTGGATATAGATACTTTTGTACCTGTTTCCTCCAGCATCTTCACAAGGTCATTTGCTGTTGTTCTGGGATTGATTTTAACTTTTCGCACCACAGTACGTTCATCTCTAGGAGACAAAATGCGTCTCCTTCCTGAGCGGTATGACGGCTGCGTGGTCCCATGGTGTTTATACTTGCGTACTATTGTTTGTACAGATGTACGTGGTACCTTCAGGCGTTTGATAATATCTCCCAAGGATGAACCAGACTTGTGGAGGTCTACAAATTTTTTTCTGAGGTCTTGGCTGATATCTTTTGATTTCCCCATGATGTCAAGCAAAGAGGCACTGAGTTTGAAGGTAGGCCTTGAAATACATCCACAGGTACACCTCCAATTGACTCAAATGATGTCAATTAGCCTATCAGAAGCTTCCAAAACTATGACATTTTCTGGTATTTTCCAAGCTGTACAGTCAATTAGTGCTAAAACTTCTGACCCACTGGAATTGTGATACTATGATAAGTGACATAATCTGTCTGGAAACAATTGTTGGAAAAATGACTTTGTTAACAAGAAATGTGAAGAGTGGTTGAAAAATGAGTTTTAATGACTCCAACCAAAGTGTACAGTGGGCAACAAAGTATTTAGTCAGCCACCAATTGTGCAAGTTCTCCCACTTAAAAAGATGAGAGAGGCCTGTAATTTTCATCATAGGTACACTTCAACTATGACAGACAAAATGAGAAAAAAAAATCCAGAAAATCACATTGTAGGATTTTTAATTAATTTATTTGCAAATTATGGTGGAAAATAAGTATTTGGTCAATAACAAAAGTTTAACTCAATACTTTGTTATATACCCTTTGTTGGCAATGACAGAGGTCAAACGTTAGCTGTAAGTCTTCACAAGGTTTTCACATACTGTTGCTGGTATTTTGGCCCATTCCTCCATGCAGATCTCCTCTAGAGCAGTGATGTTTTGGGGCTGTTGCTGGGCAACACGGACTTTCAACTTTCTAATGATCTTCTATTGGGTTGAGATCTGGAGACTGGCTAGGCCACTCCAGGACCTTGAAATGCTTCTTACGAAGCCACTCCTTCGTTGCCCGGGCGGTGTGTTTGGGATCATTGTCATGCTGAAAGACCCAGCCACGTTTCATCTTCAATGCCCTTGCTGATGGAAGGAGGTTTACACTCAAAATCTCATGATACACGGCCCCATTCATTCTTTCCTTTACACGGATCAGTCGTCCTGGTCCCTTTGCAGAAAAACAGCCCCAAAGCATGATGTTTCCACCCCCATGCTTCACAGTAGGTATGGTGTTCTTTGGATGCAACTTAGCATTCTTCGTCCTCCAAACACAACGAGTTGTTGAGTTTTTACCAAAAAGTTCTATTTTGGTTTCATCTGACCATATGACAATCTTCTTCTGGATCATCCAAATGCTCTCTAGCAAACTTCAGACGGGCCTGGACATGTACTGGCTTAAGCAGGGGGACACATCTGGCACTGCAGGATTTGAGTCTCTGGCGGCGTAGTGTGTTACTGATGGTAGGCTTTGTTACTTTGGTCCCAGCTCTCTGCAGGTCATTCACTAGGTCCCCCCGTGTGGTTCTGGGATTTTTGCTCACTGTTCTTGTGATCATTTTGACCCCAAGGGGTGAGATCTTGCGTGGAGCCCCAGATCGAGGGAGATTATCAATGGTCTTGTATGTCTTCCATTTCCTAATAATTGCTCCCACAGTTGATTCCTTCAAACCAAGCTTCTTACCTATTGCAGATTCAGTCTTCCCAGCCTGGTGCAGGTCTACAATTTTGTTTCTGGTGTCCTTTGACAGCTCTTTGGTCTTGGCCATAGTGGAGTTTGGAGTGTGACTGTTTTAGGTTGTGGACAGGTGTCTTTTATACTGATAACAAGCTCAAACAGGTGCCATTAATCCAGGTAACGAGTGGAGGACAGAGGAGCCTCTTAAAGAAGAAGTTACAAGTCTCTGAGAGCCAGAAATCTTGCTTGTTTGTAGGTGACCAAATACTTATTTTCCACCATAATTTGCAAATAAATTTATTAAAAATCCTACAATGTGATTTTCTGGATTTTTTTCTCTCATTTTGTAGTTGAAGTGTACCTATGATGAAAATTACAGGCCTCTCATCTTTTTAAGTGGGAGAACTTGCACAATTGGTGGCTGACTAAATACTTTTTTGCCCCACTGTATGTAAACTTCTGACTTCAACTGTATGTTGCCCCACCCAACCCAGCTCACCTGCGGATGGTCTCCTGAACGTTGAGCTGACGCTCTTGCTTCACTGTTGGCTTCTGGGTCTGTGGCTGTTGCTTTGTTACATCTGTTACCCCAGCACTGTACAGACTGCCCCCCATGAGGAGCTGAGGAGTAGGGGGGCAAGGTGGAGGGGCCTCCCTGGTCCCAGGATAAGGCGTAGCAGCCCCAGGGAGAGGTGTGGTAGGTGTGTAGGCAGTCTGTCTCAGCTGGGTGAAGTAGGGCACGGGTTCAGCCACACCGTTCACCAGAGAGTGGTGGAAGTGAGGGTCGTCCAAGAGGCTCCTACAGGGAACAGTGAAGAAAGATACAGCTATACACCAACTCTATGGTGCATAGTGGACAGGCTAGAAGCACCACCGAGTCTCTCAGGGCCATTCGTACACCAACATGGTGAGGAACTAAGCATCTCACCTTTTATCTAACTCTCTAGATGCTGCCAACTAACCACACAGAACTGAACCTGAATATAGAGGGGAGGAGATTAACTGTACCTGAATATAGAGGAGAGTTACTGAACCTGAATATAGAGGAGAGGAGAGTTACTGAACCTGAATATAGAGGAGAGGAGAGTTACTGAACCTGAATATAGAGGAGAGGAGAGTTACTGAACCTGAATATAGAGGAGAGTTACTGTACCTGAATATAGAGGAGAGGAGAGTTACTGAACCTGAATATAGAGGAGAGTTACTGAACCTGAATATAGAGGAGAGGAGAGTTACTGAACCTGAATATAGAGGAGAGTTACTGAACCTGAATATAGAGGAGAGGAGAGTTACTGAACCTGAATATAGAGGGGAGGAGAGTTACTGAACCTGAATATAGAGGAGAGTTACTGAACCTGAATATAGAGGAGAGTTACTGAACCTGAATATAGAGGAGAGTTACTGAACCTGACTATAGAGGAGAGGAGAGTTACTGAACCTGAATATAGAGGAGAGGAGAGTTACTGAACCTGAATATAGAGGAGAGGAGAGTTACTGAACCTGAATATAGAGGAGAGGAGAGTTACTGAACCTGAATATAGAGGAGAGGAGAGTTACTGAACCTGAATATAGAGGAGAGTTACTGAACCTGAATATAGAGGAGAGTTACTGAACCTGAATATAGAGGAGAGTTACTGAACCTGAATATAGAGGAGAGGAGAGTTAAAGAACCTGAATATAGAGGAGAGGAGAGTTAAAGAACCTGAATATAGAGGAGAGGAGAGTTACTGAACCTGAATATAGAGGGGAGGAGAGTTACTGAACCTGAATATAGAGGAGAGGAGAGTTACTGAACCTGAATATAGAGGAGAGGAGAGTTACTGAACCTGAATATAGAGGAGAGGAGAGTTACTGAACCTGAATATAGAGGAGAGGAGAGTTACTGAACCTGAATATAGAGGAGAGTTACTGAACCTGAATATAGAGGAGAGGAGAGTTACTGAACCTGAATATAGAGGAGAGGAGAGTTACTGAACCTGAATATAGAGGAGAGGAGAGTTACTGAACCTGAATATAGAGGAGAGGAGAGTTACTGAACCTGAATATAGAGGAGAGGAGAGTTAAAGAACCTGAATATAGAGGAGAGGAGAGTTAAAGAACCTGAATATAGAGGAGAGGAGAGTTAAAGAACCTGAATATAGAGGAGAGGAGAGTTACTGAACCTGAATATAGAGGAGAGGAGAGTTACTGAACCTGAATATAGAGGAGAGGAGAGTTACTGAACCTGAATATAGAGGAGAGGAGAGTTACTGTACCTGAATATAGAGGAGAGTTACTGTACCTGAATATAGAGGAGAGGAGAGTTACTGAACCTGAATATAGAGGAGAGGAGAGTTACTGTACCTGAATATAGAGGAGAGTTACTGTACCTGAATATAGAGGAGAGTTACTGAACCTGAATATAGAGGAGAGTTACTGAACCTGAATATAGAGGAGAAGAGAGTTACTGAACCTGACTATAGAGGAGAGGAGAGTTACTGTACCTGAATATAGAGGGGAGGAGAGTTACTGAACCTGACTATAGAGGGGAGGAGAGTTACTGTACCTGAATATAGAGGAGAGTTACTGTACCTGAATATAGAGGAGAGGAGAGTTACTGAACCTGAATATAGAGGAGAGTTACTGTACCTGAATATAGAGGAGAGTTACTGAACCTGAATATAGAGGAGAGTTACTGAACCTGAATATAGAGGAGAGGAGAGTTACTGAACCTGAATATAGAGGAGAGTTACTGAACCTGAATATAGAGGAGAGTTACTGAACCTGAATATAGAGGAGAGTTACTGAACCTGAATATAGAGGAGAGGAGAGTTACTGAACCTGAATATAGAGGAGAGTTACTGAACCTGAATATAGAGGAGAGTTACTGAACCTGAATATAGAGGAGAGGAGAGTTACTGTACCTGAATATAGAGGAGAGTTACTGAACCTGAATATAGAGGAGAGGAGAGTTACTGAACCTGAATATAGAGGGGAGGAGAGTTACTGAACCTGAATATAGAGGAGAGGAGAGTTACTGAACCTGAATATAGAGGAGAGTTACTGAACCTGAATATAGAGGAGAGGAGAGTTACTGAACCTGAATATAGAGGAGAGGAGAGTTACTGAACCTGAATATAGAGGAGAGGAGAGTTACTGAACCTGAATATAGAGGAGAGTTACTGAACCTGAATATAGAGGAGAGTTACTGAACCTGAATATAGAGGAGAGTTACTGAACCTGAATATAGAGGAGAGTTACTGAACCTGAATATAGAGGAGAGTTACTGAACCTGAATATAGAGGAGAGGAGAGTTACTGAACCTGAATATAGAGGAGAGTTACTGAACCTGACTATAGAGGAGAGGAGAGTTACTGAACCTGAATATAGAGGAGAAGAGAGTTACTGAACCTGACTATAGAGGGGAGGAGAGTTACTGAACCTGACTATAGAGGGGAGGAGAGTTACTGTACCTGAATATAGAGGAGAGTTACTGAACCTGAATATAGAGGAGAGTTACTGAACCTGAATATAGAGGAGAGGAGAGTTACTGAACCTGAATATAGAGGGGAGGAGAGTTACTGAACCTGAATATAGAGGAGAGTTACTGAACCTGAATATAGAGGAGAGGAGAGTTACTGAACCTGAATATAGAGGAGAGTTACTGAACCTGAATATAGAGGAGAGGAGAGTTACTGAACCTGAATATAGAGGGGAGGAGAGTTACTGAACCTGAATATAGAGGAGAGGAGAGTTACTGAACCTGAATATAGAGGAGAGGAGAGTTACTGAACCTGAATATAGAGGGGAGGAGAGTTACTGAACCTGAATATAGAGGAGAGGAGAGTTACTGAACCTGAATATAGAGGAGAGGAGAGTTACTGAACCTGAATATAGAGGAGAGTTACTGAACCTGAATATAGAGGAGAGGAGAGTTACTGAACCTGAATATAGAGGAGAGGAGAGTTACTGAACCTGAATATAGAGGAGAGGAGAGTTACTGAACCTGAATATAGAGGAGAGGAGAGTTACTGAACCTGAATATAGAGGAGAGTTACTGAACCTGAATATAGAGGAGAGGAGAGTTACTGAACCTGAATATAGAGGAGAGGAGAGTTACTGAACCTGAATATAGAGGAGAGGAGAGTTACTGTACCTGAATATAGAGGAGAGTTACTGTACCTGAATATAGAGGAGAGTTACTGAACCTGAATATAGAGGAGAGTTACTGAACCTGACTATAGAGGAGAGGAGAGTTACTGAACCTGAATATAGAGGAGAAGAGAGTTACTGAACCTGAATATAGAGGAGAGTTACTGAACCTGAATATAGAGGAGAGTTACTGAACCTGAATATAGAGGAGAGGAGAGTTACTGAACCTGAATATAGAGGAGAGGAGAGTTACTGAACCTGAATATAGAGGAGAGGAGAGTTACTGAACCTGAATATAGAGGAGAGTTACTGAACCTGAATATAGAGGAGAGTTACTGAACCTGAATATAGAGGAGAGTTACTGAACCTGAATATAGAGGAGAAGAGAGTTACTGAACCTGAATATAGAGGAGAGTTACTGAACCTGAATATAGAGGGGAGGAGAGTTACTGAACCTGAATATAGAGGAGAGGAGAGTTACTGAACCTGAATATAGAGGAGAGGAGAGTTAAAGAACCTGAATATAGAGGAGAGGAGAGTTAAAGAACCTGAATATAGAGGAGAGGAGAGTTACTGAACCTGACTATAGAGGAGAGGAGAGTTAAAGAACCTGAATATAGAGGAGAGGAGAGTTAAAGAACCTGAATATAGAGGAGAGGAGAGTTACTGAACCTGACTATAGAGGAGAGGAGAGTTAAAGAACCTGAATATAGAGGAGAGGAGAGTTACTGAACCTGACTATAGAGGAGAGGAGAGTTAAAGAACCTGAATATAGAGGAGAGGAGAGTTAAAGAACCTGAATATAGAGGAGAGGAGAGTTACTGAACCTGAATATAGAGGAGAGTTACTGTACCTGAATATAGAGGAGAGGAGAGTTACTGAACCTGACTATAGAGGAGAGGAGAGTTACTGTACCTGAATATAGAGGAGAGGAGAGTTACTGAACCTGACTATAGAGGAGAGGAGAGTTACTGAACCTGACTATAGAGGAGAGGAGAGTTACTGAACCTGAATATAGAGGAGAGTTACTGTACCTGAATATAGAGGAGAGGAGAGTTACTGAACCTGACTATAGAGGAGAGGAGAGTTACTGTACCTGAATATAGAGGAGAGGAGAGTTACTGAACCTGAATATAGAGGAGAGTTACTGAACCTGACTATAGAGGAGAGGAGAGTTACTGAACCTGAATATAGAGGAGAGTTACTGTACCTGAATATAGAGGAGAGGAGAGTTACTGTACCTGAATATAGAGGAGAGTTACTGTACCTGAATATAGAGGAGAGGAGAGTTACTGTACCTGAATATAGAGGGGAGGAGAGTTACTGAACCTGAATATAGAGGTGAGCGTGTGGGTAATGATCTCTCTCTCTGGTCCGTGGCTGAGAGGAGGCATGTCTACAGATGGAGGTCTTCTCTGACGGGATCCACAACAGGTCACATTGGGCCGGGTCGACCTGGAAGAAGGAAGAACGTCTCAGTTCAACACCACTATAGACACAGTAAAACACCACTATAGACACAGTAAAACACCACTATAGACACAGTAACCCTCCCAGTAAAACACCACTATAGACACAGTAACCCTCCCAGTTAAACACCACTATAGACACAGTAACCCTCCCAGTAAAACACCACTATAGACACAGTAACCCTCCCAGTAAAACATGACTATAGACACAGTTACCCTCCCAGTAAAACACCACTATAGACACAGTAACCCTCCCAGTAAAACACGACTATAGACACAGTAACCCTCCCAGTAAAACACCACTATAGACACAGTAACCCTCCCAGTAAAACACCACTATAGACACAGTAACCCTCCCAGTAAAACACCACTATAGACACAGTAACCCTCCCAGTAAAACACCACTATAGACACAGTAACCCTCCCAGTAAAACACCACTATAGACACAGTAACCCTCCCAGTAAAACATGACTATAGACACAGTTACCCTCCCAGTTAAACACCACTATAGACACAGTAACCCTCCCAGTAAAACACCACTATAGACACAGTTACCCTCCCAGTTAAACACCACTATAGACACAGTAACCCTCCCAGTAAAACACCACTATAGACACAGTTACCCTCCCAGTTAAACATGACTATAGACACAGTAACCCTCCCAGTAAAACACGACTATAGACACAGTAACCCTCCCAGTTAAACACCACTATAGACACAGTAACCCTCCCAGTTAAACACCACTATAGACACAGTAACCCTCCCAGTTCAACACGACTATAGACACAGTAACCCTCCCAGTAAAACACCACTATAGACACAGTAACCCTCCCAGTAAAACACGACTATAGACACAGTAACCCTCCCAGTAAAACATGACTATAGACACAGTAACCCTCCCAGTAAAACATGACTATAGACACAGTAACCCTCCCAGTAAAATACCACTATAGACACAGTAACCCTCCCAGTAAAACACCACTAGACACAGTAACCCTCCCAGTAAAACACCACTATAGACACAGTAACCCTCCCAGTTAAACACCACTATAGACACAGTAACCCTCCCAGTAAAACACGACTATAGACACAGTAACCCTCCCAGTTAAACACCACTATAGACACAGTAACCCTCCCAGTAAAACATGACTATAGACACAGTAACCCTCCCAGTAAAACACCACTATAGACACAGTAACCCTCCCAGTAAAACACCACTATAGACACAGTAACCCTCCCAGTAAAACACCACTATAGACACAGTAACCCTCCCAGTAAAACACCACTATAGACACAGTAACCCTCCCAGTAAAACACCACTATAGACACAGTAACCCTCCCAGTAAAACACCACTAGACACAGTAACCCTCCCAGTTAAACACCACTATAGACACAGTAACCCTCCCAGTTAAACACCACTATAGACACAGTAACCCTCCCAGTAAAACACCACTATAGACACAGTAACCCTCCCAGTAAAACACCACTATAGACACAGTAACCCTCCCAGTAAAACACCACTATAGACACAGTAACCCTCCCAGTAAAACACCACTATAGACACAGTAACCCTCCCAGTAAAACACCACTATAGACACAGTAACCCTCCCAGTTAAACACCACTATAGACACAGTAACCCTCCCAGTAAAACACCACTATAGACACAGTAACCCTCCCAGTAAAACACGACTATAGACACAGTAACCCTCCCAGTAAAACATGACTATAGACACAGTAACCCTCCCAGTAAAACATGACTATAGACACAGTAACCCTCCCAGTAAAATACCACTATAGACACAGTAACCCTCCCAGTAAAACACCACTAGACACAGTAACCCTCCCAGTAAAACACCACTATAGACACAGTAACCCTCCCAGTTAAACACCACTATAGACACAGTAACCCTCCCAGTAAAACACGACTATAGACACAGTAACCCTCCCAGTAAAACACCACTATAGACACAGTAACCCTCCCAGTTAAACACCACTATAGACACAGTAACCCTCCCAGTAAAACACGACTATAGACACAGTAACCCTCCCAGTAAAACACCACTATAGACACAGTAACCCTCCCAGTAAAACACCACTATAGACACAGTAACCCTCCCAGTAAAACATGACTATAGACACAGTAACCCTCCCAGTTAAACATGACTATAGACACAGTAACCCTCCCAGTTAAACACCACTATAGACACAGTAACCCTCCCAGTAAAACACCACTATAGACACAGTAACCCTCCCAGTAAAACACCACTATAGACACAGTAACCCTCCCAGTAAAACATGACTATAGAC
Source organism: Oncorhynchus masou masou (assembly GCF_036934945.1). NCBI lineage: Eukaryota > Metazoa > Chordata > Actinopteri > Salmoniformes > Salmonidae > Oncorhynchus > Oncorhynchus masou. The sequence continues at coordinate 50,244,101 of NC_088221.1, read as the reverse complement.
ACAGTAACCCTCCCAGTTAAACACCACTATAGACACAGTAACCCTCCCAGTAAAACATGACTATAGACACAGTAACCCTCCCAGTAAAACACCACTATAGACACAGTAACCCTCCCAGTAAAACATGACTATAGACACAGTAACCCTCCCAGTAAAACACCACTATAGACACAGTAACCCTCCCAGTAAAACATGACTATAGACACAGTAACCCTCCCAGTAAAACATGACTATAGACACAGTAACCCTCCCAGTAAAACACCACTATAGACACAGTAACCCTCCCAGTAAAACATGACTATAGACACAGTAACCCTCCCAGTAAAACATGACTATAGACACAGTAACCCTCCCAGTAAAACACCACTATAGACACAGTAACCCTCCCAGTAAAACACCACTATAGACACAGTAACCCTCCCAGTTAAACACGACTATAGACACAGTAACCCTCGCAGTAAAACACCACTATAGACACAGTAACCCTCCCAGTTAAACACCACTATAGACACAGTAACCCTCCCAGTAAAACACCACTAGACACAGTAACCCTCCCAGTAAAACACCACTATAGACACAGTAACCCTCCCAGTTAAACACCACTATAGACACAGTAACCCTCCCAGTTAAACATGACTATAGACACAGTAACCCTCCCAGTAAAACACCACTATAGACACAGTAACCCTCCCAGTAAAACACGACTATAGACACAGTTACCCTCCCAGTAAAACACCACTATAGACACAGTAACCCTCCCAGTTCAACACCACTATAGACACAGTAACCCTCCCAGTAAAACACGACTATAGACACAGTAACCCTCCCAGTAAAACACGACTATAGACACAGTAACCCTCCCAGTAAAACACGACTATAGACACAGTAACCCTCCCAGTAAAACACCACTATAGACACAGTAACCCTCCCAGTTCAACACCACTATAGACACAGTAACCCTCCCAGTTAAACACCACTATAGACACAGTAACCCTCCCAGTAAAACACCACTATAGACACAGTAACCCTCCCAGTAAAACACCACTATAGACACAGTAACCCTCCCAGTTAAACACCACTATAGACACAGTAACCCTCCCAGTAAAACACCACTATAGACACAGTAACCCTCCCAGTTAAACACCACTATAGACACAGTAACCCTCCCAGTTAAACATGACTATAGACACAGTAACCCTCCCAGTTAAACACCACTATAGACACAGTAACCCTCCCAGTTAAACACCACTATAGACACAGTAACCCTCCCAGTAAAACACCACTATAGACACAGTTACCCTCCCAGTTAAACATGACTATAGACACAGTAACCCTCCCAGTAAAACACCACTATAGACACAGTAACCCTCCCAGTAAAACACCACTATAGACACAGTAACCCTCCCAGTAAAACATGACTATAGACACAGTAACCCTCCCAGTAAAACACCACTAGACACAGTAACCCTCCCAGTAAAACATGACTATAGACACAGTAACCCTCCCAGTAAAACATGACTATAGACACAGTAACCCTCCCAGTAAAACATGACTATAGACACAGTAACCCTCCCAGTAAAACATGACTATAGACACAGTAACCCTCCCAGTAAAACACCACTATAGACACAGTAACCCTCCCAGTTCAACACCACTATAGACACAGTAACCCTCCCAGTTAAACACCACTATAGACACAGTAACCCTCCCAGTTAAACACCACTATAGACACAGTAACCCTCCCAGTAAAACATGACTATAGACACAGTAACCCTCCCAGTTAAACATGACTATAGACACAGTAACCCTCCCAGTAAAACACCACTATAGACACAGTAACCCTCCCAGTAAAACACCACTATAGACACAGTAACCCTCCCAGTAAAACATGACTATAGACACAGTAACCCTCCCAGTTAAACACCACTATAGACACAGTAACCCTCCCAGTAAAACACCACTATAGACACAGTAACCCTCCCAGTTAAACATGACTATAGACACAGTAACCCTCCCAGTTAAACACCACTATAGACACAGTAACCCTCCCAGTTAAACACCACTATAGACACAGTAACCCTCCCAGTAAAACACCACTATAGACACAGTAACCCTCCCAGTTAAACATGACTATAGACACAGTAACCCTCCCAGTAAAACATGACTATAGACACAGTAACCCTCCCAGTAAAACACCACTATAGACACAGTAACCCTCCCAGTAAAACATGACTATAGACACAGTAACCCTCCCAGTTAAACACCACTATAGACACAGTAACCCTCCCAGTAAAACACCACTATAGACACAGTAACCCTCCCAGTAAAACACCACTATAGACACAGTAACCCTCCCAGTAAAACATGACTATAGACACAGTAACCCTCCCAGTAAAACACCACTATAGACACAGTAACCCTCCCAGTAAAACACAACTATAGACACAGTAACCCTCCCAGTAAAACATGACTATAGACACAGTAACCCTCCCAGTTAAACATGACTATAGACACAGTAACCCTCCCAGTTAAACACCACTATAGACACAGTAACCCTCCCAGTAAAACATGACTATAGACACAGTAACCCTCCCAGTAAAACACCACTATAGACACAGTAAAACATGACTATAGACACAGTAACCCTCCCAGTAAAACACCACTATAGACACAGTAACCCTCCCAGTAAAACACCACTATAGACACAGTAACCCTCCCAGTTAAACACCACTATAGACACAGTAACCCTCCCAGTAAAACACGACTATAGACACAGTAACCCTCCCAGTAAAACACCACTATAGACACAGTAACCCTCCCAGTAAAACACCACTATAGACACAGTAACCCTCCCAGTAAAACACCACTATAGACACAGTAACCCTCCCAGTAAAACACTCCCAGTAAAACATGACTATAGACACAGTAACCCTCCCAGTTAAACACCACTATAGACACAGTAACCCTCCCAGTAAAACATGACTATAGACACAGTAACCCTCCCAGTAAAACATGACTATAGACACAGTAACCCTCCCAGTAAAACACCACTATAGACACAGTAACCCTCCCAGTAAAACATGACTATAGACACAGTAACCCTCCCAGTAAAACATGACTATAGACACAGTAACCCTCCCAGTAAAACACCACTATAGACACAGTAACCCTCCCAGTAAAACACCACTATAGACACAGTAACCCTCCCAGTTAAACACGACTATAGACACAGTAACCCTCGCAGTAAAACACCACTATAGACACAGTAACCCTCCCAGTTAAACACCACTATAGACACAGTAACCCTCCCAGTAAAACACCACTAGACACAGTAACCCTCCCAGTAAAACACCACTATAGACACAGTAACCCTCCCAGTTAAACACCACTATAGACACAGTAACCCTCCCAGTTAAACATGACTATAGACACAGTAACCCTCCCAGTAAAACACCACTATAGACACAGTAACCCTCCCAGTAAAACACGACTATAGACACAGTTACCCTCCCAGTAAAACACCACTATAGACACAGTAACCCTCCCAGTTCAACACCACTATAGACACAGTAACCCTCCCAGTAAAACACGACTATAGACACAGTAACCCTCCCAGTAAAACACGACTATAGACACAGTAACCCTCCCAGTAAAACACGACTATAGACACAGTAACCCTCCCAGTAAAACACCACTATAGACACAGTAACCCTCCCAGTTCAACACCACTATAGACACAGTAACCCTCCCAGTTAAACACCACTATAGACACAGTAACCCTCCCAGTAAAACACCACTATAGACACAGTAACCCTCCCAGTAAAACACCACTATAGACACAGTAACCCTCCCAGTTAAACACCACTATAGACACAGTAACCCTCCCAGTAAAACACCACTATAGACACAGTAACCCTCCCAGTTAAACACCACTATAGACACAGTAACCCTCCCAGTTAAACATGACTATAGACACAGTAACCCTCCCAGTTAAACACCACTATAGACACAGTAACCCTCCCAGTTAAACACCACTATAGACACAGTAACCCTCCCAGTAAAACACCACTATAGACACAGTTACCCTCCCAGTTAAACATGACTATAGACACAGTAACCCTCCCAGTAAAACACCACTATAGACACAGTAACCCTCCCAGTAAAACACCACTATAGACACAGTAACCCTCCCAGTAAAACATGACTATAGACACAGTAACCCTCCCAGTAAAACACCACTAGACACAGTAACCCTCCCAGTAAAACATGACTATAGACACAGTAACCCTCCCAGTAAAACATGACTATAGACACAGTAACCCTCCCAGTAAAACATGACTATAGACACAGTAACCCTCCCAGTAAAACATGACTATAGACACAGTAACCCTCCCAGTAAAACACCACTATAGACACAGTAACCCTCCCAGTTCAACACCACTATAGACACAGTAACCCTCCCAGTTAAACACCACTATAGACACAGTAACCCTCCCAGTTAAACACCACTATAGACACAGTAACCCTCCCAGTAAAACATGACTATAGACACAGTAACCCTCCCAGTTAAACATGACTATAGACACAGTAACCCTCCCAGTAAAACACCACTATAGACACAGTAACCCTCCCAGTAAAACACCACTATAGACACAGTAACCCTCCCAGTAAAACATGACTATAGACACAGTAACCCTCCCAGTTAAACACCACTATAGACACAGTAACCCTCCCAGTAAAACACCACTATAGACACAGTTACCCTCCCAGTTAAACATGACTATAGACACAGTAACCCTCCCAGTTAAACACCACTATAGACACAGTAACCCTCCCAGTTAAACACCACTATAGACACAGTAACCCTCCCAGTAAAACACCACTATAGACACAGTTACCCTCCCAGTTAAACATGACTATAGACACAGTAACCCTCCCAGTAAAACATGACTATAGACACAGTAACCCTCCCAGTAAAACACCACTATAGACACAGTAACCCTCCCAGTAAAACATGACTATAGACACAGTAACCCTCCCAGTTAAACACCACTATAGACACAGTAACCCTCCCAGTAAAACACCACTATAGACACAGTAACCCTCCCAGTAAAACACCACTATAGACACAGTAACCCTCCCAGTAAAACATGACTATAGACACAGTAACCCTCCCAGTAAAACACCACTATAGACACAGTAACCCTCCCAGTAAAACACAACTATAGACACAGTAACCCTCCCAGTAAAACATGACTATAGACACAGTAACCCTCCCAGTTAAACATGACTATAGACACAGTAACCCTCCCAGTTAAACACCACTATAGACACAGTAACCCTCCCAGTAAAACATGTAGACACAGTAACCCTCCCAGTAAAACACCACTATAGACACTAAAACATGACTATAGACACAGTAACCCTCCCAGTAAAACACCACTATAGACACAGTAACCCTCCCAGTAAAACACCACTATAAACAGTAACCCTCCCAGTTAAACACCACTATAGACACAGTAACCCTCCCAGTAAAACATGACTATAGACACAGTAACCCTCCCAGTAAAACACCACTATAGACACAGTAACCCTCCCAGTAAAACACCACTATAGACACAGTAACCCTCCCAGTAAAACACCACTATAGACACAGTAACCCTCCCAGTAGACACAGTAAAACATGACTATAGACACAGTAACCCTCCCAGTTAAACACCACTATAGACACAGTAACCCTCCCAGTAAAACACCACTATAGACACAGTAACCCTCCCAGTAAAACATGACTATAGACACAGTAACCCTCCCAGTAAAACATGACTATAGACACAGTAACCCTCCCAGTAAAACACCACTATAGACACAGTAACCCTCCCAGTAAAACACCACTATAGACACAGTAACCCTCCCAGTAAAAAACAGTAACCCTCCCAGTTAAACATGACTATAGACACAGTAACCCTCCCAGTAAAACATGACTATAGACACAGTAACCCTCCCAGTAAAACACCACTATAGACACAGTAACCCTCCCAGTAAAACATGACTATAGACACAGTAACCCTCCCAGTTAAACACCACTATAGACACAGTAACCCTCCCAGTAAAACACCACTATAGACACAGTAACCCTCCCAGTAAAACACCACTATAGACACAGTAACCCTCCCAGTAAAACATGACTATAGACACAGTAACCCTCCCAGTAAAACACCACTATAGACACAGTAACCCTCCCAGTAAAACACAACTATAGACACAGTAACCCTCCCAGTAAAACATGACTATAGACACAGTAACCCTCCCAGTTAAACATGACTATAGACACAGTAACCCTCCCAGTTAAACACCACTATAGACACAGTAACCCTCCCAGTAAAACATGACTATAGACACAGTAACCCTCCCAGTAAAACATGACTATAGACACAGTAACCCTCCCAGTAAAACACCACTATAGACACAGTAACCCTCCCAGTAAAACACCACTATAGACACAGTAACCCTCCCAGTTAAACACCACTATAGACACAGTAACCCTCCCAGTAAAACATGACTATAGACACAGTAACCCTCCCAGTAAAACACCACTATAGACACAGTAACCCTCCCAGTAAAACACCACTATAGACACAGTAACCCTCCCAGTAAAACACCACTATAGACACAGTAACCCTCCCAGTAAAACACCACTATAGACACAGTAAAACATGACTATAGACACAGTAACCCTCCCAGTTAAACACCACTATAGACACAGTAACCCTCCCAGTAAAACACCACTATAGACACAGTAACCCTCCCAGTAAAACATGTATAGACACACCACTATAGACACAGTAACCCTCCCAGTAAAACACCACTATAGACACAGTAACCCTCCCAGTAAAACACCACTATAGACACAGTAACCCTCCCAGTAAAACATGACTATAGACACAGTAACCCTCCCAGTAAAACATGACTATAGACACAGTAACCCTCCCAGTAAAACATGACTATAGACACAGTAACCCTCCCAGTAAAACATGACTATAGACACAGTAACCCTCCCAGTAAAACATGACTATAGACACAGTAACCCTCCCAGTAAAACATGACTATAGACACAGTAACCCTCCCAGTAAAACACCACTATAGACACAGTAACCCTCCCAGTAAAACACCACTATAGACACAGTAACCCTCCCAGTAAAACATGACTATAGACACAGTAACCCTCCCAGTAAAACATGACTATAGACACAGTAACCCTCCCAGTAAAACACCACTATAGACACAGTAACCCTCCCAGTTAAAACATAGACACTATAGACACAGTAACACAGTAACCCTCCCAGTAAAACACCACTATAGACACAGTAACCCTCCCAGTAAAACATGACTATAGACACAGTAACCCTCCCAGTAAAACACCACTATAGACACAGTAACCCTCCCAGTAAAACACCACTATAGACACAGTAACCCTCCCAGTAAAACACCACTATAGACACAGTAACCCTCCCAGTAAAACACCACTATAGACACAGTAACCCTCCCAGTAAAACACCACTATAGACACAGTAACCCTCCCAGTAAAACACCACTATAGACACAGTAACACCACTATAGACACAGTAACCCTCCCAGTTAAACATGACTATAGACACAGTAACCCTCCCAGTAAAACACCACTATAGACAGTAACCCTCCCAGTTAAACACCACTATAGACACAGTAACCCTCCCAGTTAAACACCACTATAGACACAGTAACCCTCCCAGTAAAACACCACTATAGACACAGTAACCCTCCCAGTAAAACACCACTATAGACACAGTAACCCTCCCAGTAAAACACCACTATAGACACAGTAACCCTCCCAGTTAAACACCACTATAGACACAGTAACCCTCCCAGTAAAACACCACTATAGACACAGTAACCCTCCCAGTAAAACACCACTATAGACACAGTAACCCTCCCAGTAAAACATGACTATAGACACAGTAACCCTCCCAGTAAAACACCACTATAGACACAGTAACCCTCCCAGTAAAACACCACTATAGACACAGTAACCCTCCCAGTAAAACATGACTATAGACACAGTAACCCTCCCAGTTAAACACCACTATAGACACAGTAACCCTCCCAGTAAAACATGACTATAGACACAGTAACCCTCCCAGTAAAACACCACTATAGACACAGTAACCCTCCCAGTAAAACACCACTATAGACACAGTAACCCTCCCAGTAAAACATGACTATAGACACAGTAACCCTCCCAGTAAAACACCACTATAGACACAGTAACCCTCCCAGTAAAACATGACTATAGACACAGTAACCCTCCCAGTAAAACATGACTATAGACACAGTAACCCTCCCAGTAAAACATGACTATAGACACAGTAACCCTCCCAGTTAAAACACCACTATAGACACAAACCCTCCCAGTAAAACATGACTATAGACACAGTAACCCTCCCAGTAAAACACCACTATAGACACAGTAACCCTCCCAGTAAAACACCACTATAGACACAGTAACCCTCCCAGTAAAACACCACTATAGACACAGTAACCCTCCCAGTAAAACACCACTATAGACACAGTAACCCTCCCAGTAAAACACCACTATAGACACAGTAACCCTCCCAGTAAAACACCACTATAGACACAGTAACCCTCCCAGTAAAACACACTATAGACACAGTAACCCTCCCAGTAAAACACCACTATAGACACAGTAACCCTCCCAGTAAAACACCACTATAGACACAGTAACCCTCCCAGTAAAACACCACTATAGACACAGTAACAACACCACTATAGACACAGTAACCCTCCCAGTAAAACACCACTATAGACCAGTAAAACACCACTATAGACACAGTAACCCTCCCAGTAAAACACCACTATAGACACAGTAACCCTCCCAGTAAAACACCACTATAGACACAGTAACCCTCCCAGTAAAACACCACTATAGACACAGTAACCCTCCCAGTAAAACACCACTATAGACACAGTAACCCTCCCAGTAAAACACCACTATAGACAACTCCCAGTAAAACACCACTATAGACACAGTAACCCTCCCAGTAAAACACCACTATAGACACAGTAACCCTCCCAGTTAAACACCACTATAGACACAGTAACCCTCCCAGTTAAACACCACTATAGACACAGTAACCCTCCCAGTTAAAAACATGACTATCCCAGAAACAGACTATAGACCCAGTAAAACATGACTATAGACACAGTAACCCTCCCAGTAAAACACCACTATAGACACAGTAACCCTCCCAGTAAAACACCACTATAGACACAGTAACCCTCCCAGTAAAACACCCTGTAAAACACCACTATAGACACAGTAACCCTCCCAGTAAAACATGACTATAGACACAGTAACCCTCCCAGTAAAACATGACTATAGACACAGTAACCCTCCCAGTAAAACACCACTATAGACACAGTAACCCTCCCAGTAAACACCATCCCAGTTAAACACCACTATAGACACAGTAACCCTCCCAGTAAAACACCACTATAGACACAGTAACCCTCCCAGTAAAACATGACTATAGACACAGTAACCCTCCCAGTAAAACACCACTATAGACACAGTAACCCTCCCAGTAAAAAACACCACTATACCCTCCCAGTTAAACACACTATAGACACAGTAACCCTCCCAGTTAAACACCACTATAGACACAGTAACCCTCCCAGTAAAACATGACTATAGACACAGTAACCCTCCCAGTAAAACACCACTATAGACACAGTAACCCTCCCAGTAAAACATGACTATAGACACAGTAACCCTCCCAGTAAAACACCACTATAGACACAGTAACCCTCCCAGTAAAACATGACTATAGACACAGTAACCCTCCCAGTAAAAAACACACAGTAACTATAGACACAGTAACCCTCCCAGTAAAACATGACTATAGACACAGTAACCCTCCCAGTAAAACACCACTATAGACACAGTAACCCTCCCAGTAAAACACCACTATAGACACAGTAACCCTCCCAGTAAAACATGACTATAGACACAGTAACCCTCCCAGTAAAACACCACTATAGACACAGTAACCCTCCCAGTAAAACACCACTATAGACACAGTAACCCTCCCAGTAAAACACCACTATAGACACAGTAACCCTCCCAGTAAAACACCCTCTATAGACACAGTAACCCTCCCAGTAAAACACCACTATAGACACAGTAACCCTCCCAGTAAAACATGACTATAGACACAGTAACCCTCCCAGTAAAACACCACTATAGACACAGTAACCCTCCCAGTAAAACACCACTATAGACACAGTAACCCTCCCAGTAAAACACCACTATAGACACAGTAACCCTCCACCACTAGACACAGTAACCCTCCCAGTAAAACAGTAAAACACCACTATAGACACAGTAACCCTCCCAGTAAAACACCACTATAGACACAGTAACCCTCCCAGTAAAACATGACTATAGACACAGTAACCCTCCCAGTTAAACACCACTATAGACACAGTAACCCTCCCAGTTAAACACCACTATAGACACAGTAACCCTCCCAGTTAAACACCACTATAGACACAGTAACCCTCCCAGTTAAACATGACTATAGACACAGTAACCCTCCCAGTAAAACACCACTATAGACACAGTAACCCTCCCAGTTAAACACCACTATAGACACAGTAACCCTCCCAGTTAAACACCACTATAGACACAGTAACCCTCCCAGTAAAACACCACTATAGACACAGTAACCCTCCCAGTAAAACACCACTATAGACACAGTAACCCTCCCAGTAAAACACCACTATAGACACAGTAACCCTCCCAGTTAAACACCACTATAGACACAGTAACCCTCCCAGTAAAACACCACTATAGACACAGTAACCCTCCCAGTTAAACACCACTATAGACACAGTAACCCTCCCAGTAAAACATGACTATAGACACAGTAACCCTCCCAGTAAAACACCACTATAGACACAGTAACCCTCCCAGTAAAACACCACTATAGACACAGTAACCCTCCCAGTAAAACATGACTATAGACACAGTAACCCTCCCAGTTAAACACCACTATAGACACAGTAACCCTCCCAGTAAAACATGACTATAGACACAGTAACCCTCCCAGTAAAACACCACTAGACACAGTAACCCTCCCAGTAAAACACCACTATAGACACAGTAACCCTCCCAGTAAAACATGACTATAGACACAGTAACCCTCCCAGTAAAACACCACTAAACACAGTAACCCTCCCAGTAAAACATGACTATAGACACAGTAACCCTCCCAGTAAAACATGACTATAGACACAGTAACCCTCCCAGTGACTAAACACAGTAACCCTCCCAGTTAAACACCACTATAGACACAGTAACCCTCCCAGTAAAACATGACTATAGACACAGTAACCCTCCCAGTAAAACACCACTATAGACACAGTAACCCTCCCAGTAAAACATGACTATAGACACAGTAACCCTCCCAGTTAAACACCACTATAGACACAGTAACCCTCCCAGTAAAACACCACTATAGACACAGTAACCCTCCCAGTAAAACACCACTATAGACACAGTAACCCTCCCAGTAAAAACCACTATAGACACAGTAACCCTCCCAGTAAAACACCACTATAGACACAGTAACCCTCCCAGTAAAACTGACTATAGACCAGTAACCCTCCCAGTAAAACACCACTATAGACACAGTAACCCTCCCAGTAAAACACCACTATAGACACAGTAACCCTCCCAGTAAAACACCACTATAGACACAGTAACCCTCCCAGTTAAACACCACTATAGACACAGTAACCCTCCCAGTAAAACATGACTATAGACACAGTAACCCTCCCAGTTAAACACCACTATAGACACAGTAACCCTCCCAGTTAAACACCACTATAGACACAGTAACCCTCCCAGTTAAACATGACTATAGACACAGTAACCCTCCCAGTAAAACACCACTATAGACACAGTAACCCTCAGTAAAACACCACTATAGACACAGTAACCCTCCCAGTAAAACACCACTAGACACAGTAACCCTCCCAGTAAAACACCACTATAGACACAGTAACCCTCCCAGTAAAACACCACTATAGACACAGTAACCCTCCCAGTAAAAGTAACCCACCACTATAGACACAGTAACCCTCCCAGTAAAACACCACTATAGACACAGTAACCCTCCCAGTAAAACACCACTATAGACACAGTAACCCTCCCAGTAAAACACCACTATAGACTAATCCCAGTAAAACATGACTATAGACACAGTAACCCTCCCAGTAAAACACCACTATAGACACAGTAACCCTCCCAGTAAACCCTCCCAGTTAAACACCACTATAGACACAGTAACCCTCCCAGTTAAACACCACTATAGACACAGTAACCCTCCCAGTAAAACATGACTATAGACACAGTAACCCTCCCAGTAAAACACCACTATAGACACAGTAACCCTCCCAGTAAAACATGACTATAGACACATAGACACAGTAACCCTCCCAGTAAAACATGACTATAGACCAGTAACCCTCCCAGTAAAACACCACTATAGACACAGTAACCCTCCCAGTTAAAACACTAGACACTATAGACACAGTAACCCTCCCAGTAAAACACCACTATAGACACAGTAACCCTCCCAGTAAAACACCACTATAGACACAGTAACCCTCCCAGTAAAACACCACTATAGACACAGTAACCCTCCCAGTAAAACACCACTATAGACACAGTAACCCTCCCAGTAAAACACCACTATAGACACAGTAACCCTCCCAGTAAAACACCACTATAGACACAGTAACCCTCCCAGTAAAACACCACTATAGACACAGTAACCCTCCCAGTAAAACATGACTATAGACACAGTAACCCTCCCAGTAAAACACCACTATAGACACAGTAACCCTCCCAGTAAAACATGACTATAGACACAGTAACCCTCCCAGTAAAACACCACTATAGACACAGTAACCCTCCCAGTAAAACATGACTATAGACACAGTAACCCTCCCAGTTAAACACCACTATAGACACAGTAACCCTCCCAGTGACTATAAACACCACTAGTAACCCTCCCAGACACAGTAACCCTCCCAGTTAAACTGACTATAGACACAGTAACCCTCCCAGTAAAACATGACTATAGACACAGTAACCCTCCCAGTAAAACACCACTATAGACACAGTAACCCTCCCAGTTAAACACCACTATAGACACAGTAACCCTCCCAGTTAAACACCACTATAGACACAGTAACCCTCCCAGTTCAACACACTATAGACACAGTAACCCTCCCAGTAAAACACCACTATAGACACAGTAACCCTCCCAGTAAAACATGACTATAGACACAGTAACCCTCCCAGTAAAACATGACTATAGACACAGTAACCCTCCCAGTAAAACATGACTATAGACACAGTAACCCTCCCAGTAAAACACCACTATAGACACAGTAACCCTCCCAGTAAAACACCACTATAGACACAGTAACCCTCCCAGTAAACACCACTATAGACACAGTAACCCTCCCAGTAAAACACCACTATAGACACAGTAACCCTCCCAGTAAAACACCACTATAGACACAGTAACCCTCCCAGTTAAACATGACTATAAACAGTAACCCTCCCAGTAAAACACCACTATAGACACAGTAACCCTCCCAGTAAAACACCACTATAGACACAGTAACCCTCCCAGTTAAACACCACTATAGACACAGTAACCCTCCCAGTAAAACACCACTATAGACACAGTAACCCTCCCAGTAAAACACCACTATAGACACAGTAACCCTCCCAGTAAAACACCACTATAGACACAGTAACCCTCCCAGTAAAACATGACTATAGACACAGTAACCCTCCCAGTAAAACACCACTATAGACACAGTAACCCTCCCAGTTAAACACCACTATAGACACAGTAACCCTCCCAGTAAAACACCACTATAGACACAGTAACCCTCCCAGTTAAACACACTATAGTAACCCTCCCAGTAAAACACCACTATAGACACAGTAACCCTCCCAGTAAAACACCACTATAGACACAGTAACCCTCCCAGTAAAACACCACTATAGACACAGTAACCCTCCCAGTCCCAGTAAAACACCACTATAGACACAGTAACCCTCCCAGTAAAACACCACTATAGACACAGTAACCCTCCCAGTAAAACACCACTATAGACACAGTAACCCTCCCAGTAAAACACCACTATAGACACAGTAACCCTCCCAGTAAAACACCACTATAGACACAGTAACCCTCCCAGTTAAACACCACTATAGACACAGTAACCCTAAAACACGACCCAGTTAAACACCACTATAGACACAGTAACCCTCCCAGTAAAACACCACTATAGACACAGTAACCCTCCCAGTAAAACATGACTATAGACAGTAACCCTCCCAGTTAAACATGACTATAGACACAGTAACCCTCCCAGTTAAACACCACTATAGACACAGTAACCCTCCCAGTAAAACACCACTATAGACACAGTAACCCTCCCAGTAAAACACCACTATAGACACAGTAACCCTCCCAGTAAAACATGACTATAGACACAGTAACCCTCCCAGTTAAACACCACTATAGACACAGTAACCCTCCCAGTAAAACATGACTATAGACACAGTAACCCTCCCAGTAAAACACCACTATAGACACAGTAACCCTCCCAGTAAAACATGACTATAGACACAGTAACCCTCCCAGTAAAACACCACTATAGACACAGTAACCCTCCCAGTTAAACACCACAAGACACAGTAACCCTCCCAGTAAAACACCACTATAGACACAGTAACCCTCCCAGTAAAACACCACTATAGACAGAGTAACCCTCCCAGTAAAACACCACTATAGACACAGTAACCCTCCCAGTAAAACACCACTATAGACACAGTAACCCTCCCAGTAAAACACCACTATAGACACAGTAACCCTCCCAGTAAAACACCACTAGACACAGTAACCCTCCCAGTAAAACACCACTATAGACACAGTAACCCTCCCAGTAAAACACCACTATAGACACAGTAACCCTCCCAGTTAAACACGACTATAGACACAGTAACCCTCCCAGTAAAACACCACTATAGACACAGTAACCCTCCCAGTTAAACACCACTATAGACACAGTAACCCTCCCAGTAAAACACCACTAGACACAGTAACCCTCCCAGTAAAACACCACTATAGACACAGTAACCCTCCCAGTTAAACACCACTATAGACACAGTAACCCTCCCAGTTAAACATGACTATAGACACAGTAACCCTCCCAGTAAAACACCACTATAGACACAGTAACCCTCCCAGTAAAACACGACTATAGACACAGTTACCCTCCCAGTAAAACACCACTATAGACACAGTAACCCTCCCAGTTCAACACCACTATAGACACAGTAACCCTCCCAGTAAAACACGACTATAGACACAGTAACCCTCCCAGTAAAACACGACTATAGACACAGTAACCCTCCCAGTAAAACACGACTATAGACACAGTAACCCTCCCAGTAAAACACCACTATAGACACAGTAACCCTCCCAGTTCAACACCACTATAGACACAGTAACCCTCCCAGTTAAACACCACTATAGACACAGTAACCCTCCCAGTTCAACACCACTATAGACACAGTAACCCTCCCAGTAAAACACCACTATAGACACAGTAACCCTCCCAGTAAAACACCACTATAGACACAGTAACCCTCCCAGTAAAACACCACTATAGACACAGTTACCCTCCCAGTTAAACATGACTATAGACACAGTAACCCTCCCAGTAAAACATGACTATAGACACAGTAACCCTCCCAGTAAAACACCACTAGACACAGTAACCCTCCCAGTAAAACATGACTATAGACAGAGTAACCCTCCCAGTAAAACATGACTATAGACACAGTAACCCTCCCAGTAAAACACAACTATAGACACAGTAACCCTCCCAGTAAAACACAACTATAGACACAGTAACCCTCCCAGTAAAACACCACTATAGACACAGTAACCCTCCCAGTAAAACATGACTATAGACACAGTAACCCTCCCAGTAAAACATGACTATAGACACAGTAACCCTCCCAGTAAAACATGACTATAGACACAGTAACCCTCCCAGTAAAACACCACTATAGACACAGTAACCCTCCCAGTTAAACACCACTATAGACACAGTAGACACAGTAGCCCTCCCAGTAAAACACAACTATAGACACAGTAACCCTCCCAGTAAAACACAACTATAGACACAGTAACCCTCCCAGTAAAACACCACTATAGACACAGTAACCCTCCCAGTTAAACATGACTATAGACACAGTAACCCTCCCAGTAAAACATGACTATAGACACAGTAACCCTCCCAGTAAAACATGACTATAGACACAGTAACCCTCCCAGTAAAACACCACTATAGACACAGTAACCCTCCCAGTTAAACACCACTATAGACACAGTAACCCTCCCAGTAAAACACAACTATAGACACAGTAACCCTCCCAGTTAAACACCACTATAGACACAGTAACCCTCCAAGTAAAACACCACTATAGACACAGTAACCCTCCCAGTAAAACATGACTATAGACACAGTAACCCTCCCAGTTAAACACGACTATAGACACAGTAACCCTCCCAGTTAAACACCACTATAGACACAGTAACCCTCCCAGTAAAACATGACTATCCCAGTAAAACATGACTATAGACACAGTAACCCTCCCAGTAAAACACCACTATAGACACAGTAACCCTCCCAGTTCAACACCACTATAGACACAGTAACCCTCCCAGTTAAACACCACTATAGACACAGTAACCCTCCCAGTTAAACACCACTATAGACACAGTAACCCTCCCAGTAAAACATGACTATAGACACAGTAACCCTCCCAGTTAAACATGACTATAGACACAGTAACCCTCCCAGTAAAACACCACTATAGACACAGTAACCCTCCCAGTAAAACATGACTATAGACACAGTAACCCTCCCAGTTAAACACCACTATAGACACAGTAACCCTCCCAGTAAAACACCACTATAGACACAGTTACCCTCCCAGTTAAACATGACTATAGACACAGTAACCCTCCCAGTTAAACACCACTATAGACACAGTAACCCTCCCAGTTAAACACCACTATAGACACAGTAACCCTCCCAGTAAAACACCACTATAGACACAGTTACCCTCCCAGTTAAACATGACTACAGTAACCCTCCCAGTAAAACATGACTATAGACACAGTAACCCTCCCAGTAAAACATGACTATAGACACAGTAACCCTCCCAGTAAAACACCACTATAGACACAGTAACCCTCCCAGTTAAACATGACTAAACAGTAACCCTCCCAGTAAAACATGACTATAGACACAGTAACCCTCCCAGTAAAACACCACTATAGACACAGTAACCCTCCCAGTAAAACATGACTATAGACACAGTAACCCTCCCAGTAAAACACCACTATAGACACAGTAACCCTCCCAGTAAAACATGACTATAGACACAGTAACCCTCCCAGTAAAACACCACTATAGACACAGTAACCCTCCCAGTAAAACATGACTATAGACACAGTAACCCTCCCAGTAAAACACCACTATAGACACAGTAACCCTCCCAGTAAAACACCACTATAGACACAGTAACCCTCCCAGTAAAACATGACTATAGACACAGTAACCCTCCCAGTTAAACACCACTATAGACACAGTAACCCAGTTAAACACCACTATAGACACAGTCCCAGTAAAACACCACTATAGACACAGTAACCCTCCCAGTAAAACACCACTATAGACACAGTAAAACATGACTATAGACACAGTAACCCTCCCAGTAAAACACCACTATAGACACAGTAACCCTCCCAGTAAAACATGACTATAGACACAGTAACCCTCCCAGTAAAACACCACTATAGACACAGTAACCCTCCCAGTAAAACACAACTATAGACACAGTAACCCTCCCAGTAAAACATGACTATAGACACAGTAACCCTCCCAGTTAAACCCACTATAAACACCCTCCCAGTAAAACACCACTATAGACACAGTAACCCTCCCAGTTAAACATGACTATAGACACAGTAACCCTCCCAGTAAAACAGTAAAACATGACTATAGACACAGTAACCCTCCCAGTAAAACACCACTATAGACACAGTAACCCTCCCAAAACATGACTATAGACACAGTAACCCTCCCAGTAAAACACCACTATAGACACAGTAACCCTCCCAGTAAAACACCACTATAGACACAGTAACCCTCCCAGTAAAACACCACTATAGACACAGTAACCCTCCCAGTAAAACACCACTATAGACACAGTAACCCTCCCAGTAAAAAACACCACTATAGACACAGTAACCCTCCCAGTAAAACACCACTATAGACAGTAACCCTCCCAGTAAAACACCACTATAGACACAGTAACCCTCCCAGTAAAACACCACTATAGACACACCCTCCCAGTAAAACATGACTATAGACACAGTAACCCTCCCAGTAAAACACCACTATAGACACAGTAACCCTCCCAGTAAAACACCACTATAGACACAGTAACCCTCCCAGTAAAACACCACTATAGACACAGTAACCCTCCCAGTAAAACACCACTATAGACACAGTAACCCTCCCAGTAAAACACCACTATAGACACAGTAACCCTCCCAGTAAAACACCACTATAGACACAGTAACCCTCCCAGTAAAACACCACTATAGACACAGTAACCCTCCCAGTTAAACACCACTATAGACACAGTAACCCTCCCAGTAAAACACCACTATAGACACAGTAACCCTCCCAGTAAAACACCACATAGACACAGTCCCAAAACATGACTATAGACACAGTAACCCTCCCAGTAAAACACCACTATAGACACAGTAACCCTCCCAGTAAAACATGACTATAGACACAGTAACCCTCCCAGTAAAACATGACTATAGACACAGTAACCCTCCCAGTAAAACATGACTATAGACACAGTAACCCTCCCAGTAAAACATGACTATAGACACAGTAACCCTCCCAGTAAAACATGACTATAGACACAGTAACCCTCCCAGTAAAACACCACTATAGACACAGTAACCCTCCCAGTAAAACACCACTATAGACACAGTAACCCTCCCAGTAAAACACCACTATAGACACAGTAACCCTCCCAGTAAAACATGACTATAGACACAGTAACCCTCCCAGTAAAACACCACTATAGACACAGTAACCCTCCCAGTAAAACACCACTATAGACACAGTAACCCTCCCAGTAAAACATGACTATAGACACAGTAACCCTCCCAGTAAAACATGACTATAGACACAGTAACCCTCCCAGTAAAACATGACTATAGACACAGTAACCCTCCCAGTAAAACACCACTATAGACACAGTAACCCTCCCAGTAAAACACCACTATAGACACAGTAACCCTCCCAGTAAAACACCACTATAGACACAGTAACCCTCCCAGTAAAACACCACTATAGACACAGTAACCCTCCCAGTAAAACACCACTATAGACACAGTAACCCTCCCAGTAAAACACCACTATAGACACAGTAACCCTCCCAGTAAAACACCACTATAGACACAGTAACCCTCCCAGTTAAACACCACTATAGACACAGTAACCCTCCCAGTTAAACACCACTATAGACACAGTAACCCTCCCAGTAAAACACCACTATAGACACAGTAACCCTCCCAGTAAAACACCACTATAGACACAGTAACCCTCCCAGTAAAACATGACTATAGACACAGTAACCCTCCCAGTAAAACACCACTATAGACACAGTAACCCTCCCAGTAAAACACCACTATAGACACAGTAACCCTAAAACATGACTATAGACCAGTAAAACATGACTATAGACACAGTAACCCTCCCAGTAAAACACCACTATAGACACAGTAACCCTCCCAGTAAAACACCACTATAGACACAGTAACCCTCCCAGTAAAACATGACTATAGACACAGTAACCCTCCCAGTAAAACATGACTATAGACACAGTAACCCTCCCAGTAAAACATGACTATAGACACAGTAACCCTCCCAGTAAAACATGACTATAGACACAGTAACCCTCCCAGTAAAACATGACTATAGACACAGTAACCCTCCCAGTAAAACATGACTATAGACACAGTAACCCTCCCAGTAAAACATGACTATAGACACAGTAACCCTCCCAGTAAAACATGACTATAGACACAGTAACCCTCCCAGTAAAACACCACTATAGACACAGTAACCCTCCCAGTAAAACACCACTATAGACACAGTAACCCTCCCAGTAAAACATGACTATAGACACAGTAACCCTCCCAGTAAAACATGACTATAGACACAGTAACCCTCCCAGTAAAACACCACTATAGACACAGTAACCCTCCCAGTAAAACACCACTATAGACACAGTAACCCTCCCAGTTAAACACCACTAGACACAGTAACCCTCCCAGTAAAACATGACTATAGACACAGTAACCCTCCCAGTAAAACACCACTATAGACACAGTAACCCTCCCAGTAAAACATGACTATAGACACAGTAACCCTCCCAGTAAAACACCACTATAGACACAGTAACCCTCCCAGTTAAACACCACTATAGACACAGTAACCCTCCCAGTAAAACACCACTATAGACACAGTAACCCTCCCAGTAAAACACCACTATAGACACAGTAACCCTCCCAGTAAAACACCACTATAGACACAGTAACCCTCCCAGTAAAACACCACTATAGACACAGTAACCCTCCCAGTTAAACACCACTATAGACACAGTAACCCTCCCAGTTAAACATGACTATAGACACAGTAACCCTCCCAGTAAAACACCACTATAGACACAGTAACCCTCCCAGTAAAACACCACTATAGACACAGTAACCCTCCCAGTTAAACACCACTATAGACACAGTAACCCTCCCAGTAAAACACCACTATAGACACAGTAACCCTCCCAGTAAAACACCACTATAGACACAGTAACCCTCCCAGTAAAACACCACTATAGACACAGTAACCCTCCCAGTTAAACACCACTATAGACACATTAACCCTCCCAGTAAAACACCACTATAGACACAGTAACCCTCCCAGTTAAACACCACTATAGACACAGTAACCCTCCCAGTAAAACATGACTATAGACACAGTAACCCTCCCAGTAAAACACCACTATAGACACAGTAACCCTCCCAGTAAAACACCACTATAGACACAGTAACCCTCCCAGTAAAACATGACTATAGACACAGTAACCCTCCCAGTTAAACACCACTATAGACACAGTAACCCTCCCAGTAAAACATGACTATAGACACAGTAACCCTCCCAGTAAAACACCACTATAGACACAGTAACCCTCCCAGTAAAACACCACTATAGACACAGTAACCCTCCCAGTAAAACATGACTATAGACACAGTAACCCTCCCAGTAAAACACCACTATAGACACAGTAACCCTCCCAGTAAAACACCACTATAGACACAGTAACCCTCCCAGTAAAACACCACTATAGACACAGTAACCCTCCCAGTAAAACACCACTATAGACACAGTAACCCTCCCAGTAAAACATGACTATTGACACAGTAACCCTCCCAGTAAAACATGACTATAGACACAGTAACCCTCCCAGTAAAACATGACTATAGACACAGTAACCCTCCCAGTTAAACACCACTATAGACACAGTAACCCTCCCAGTAAAACATGACTATAGACACAGTAACCCTCCCAGTAAAACACCACTATAGACACAGTAACCCTCCCAGTTAAACACCACTATAGACACAGTAACCCTCCCAGTAAAACACCACTATAGACACAGTAACCCTCCCAGTAAAACACCACTATAGACACAGTAACCCTCCCAGTTAAACACCACTATAGACACAGTAACCCTCCCAGTAAAACACCACTATAGACACAGTAACCCTCCCAGTAAAACACCACTATAGACACAGTAACCCTCCCAGTAAAACACCACTAGACACAGTAACCCTCCCAGTAAAACATGACTATAGACACAGTAACCCTCCCAGTTCAACACCACTATAGACACAGTAACCCTCCCAGTAAAACACCACTATAGACACAGTAACCCTCCCAGTAAAACACCACTATAGACACAGTAACCCTCCCAGTTCAACACCACTATAGACACAGTAACCCTCCCAGTAAAACACCACTATAGACACAGTAACCCTCCCAGTTAAACACCACTATAGACACAGTAACCCTCCCAGTTCAACACCACTATAGACACAGTTACCCTCCCAGTAAAACATGACTATAGACACAGTAACCCTCCCAGTAAAACATGACTATAGACACAGTAACCCTCCCAGTAAAACACCACTATAGACACAGTAACCCTCCCAGTTAAACATGACTATAGACACAGTAACCCTCCCAGTTAAACACCACTATAGACACAGTAACCCTCCCAGTAAAACATGACTATAGACACAGTAACCCTCCCAGTAAAACACCACTAGACACAGTAACCCTCCCAGTTAAACACCACTATAGACACAGTAACCCTCCCAGTTAAACACCACTATAGACACAGTAACCCTCCCAGTAAAACATGACTATAGACACAGTAACCCTCCCAGTAAAACACCACTATAGACACAGTAACCCTCCCAGTAAAACATGACTATAGACACAGTAACCCTCCCAGTAAAACACCACTATAGACACAGTAACCCTCCCAGTAAAACATGACTATAGACACAGTAACCCTCCCAGTAAAACACCACTATAGACACAGTAACCCTCCCAGTTAAACACCACTATAGACACAGTAACCCTCCCAGTAAAACACCACTATAGACACAGTAACCCTCCCAGTTAAACACCACTAGACACAGTAACCCTCCCAGTAAAACATGACTATAGACACAGTAACCCTCCCAGTAAAACACCACTAGACACAGTAACCCTCCCAGTTAAACACCACTATAGACACAGTAACCCTCCCAGTTAAACACCACTATAGACACAGTAACCCTCCCAGTTCAACACCACTATAGACACAGTAACCCTCCCAGTAAAACACCACTATAGACACAGTAACCCTCCCAGTAAAACACCACTATAGACACAGTAACCCTCCCAGTAAAACACCACTATAGACACAGTAACCCTCCCAGTAAAACACCACTATAGACACAGTAACCCTCCCAGTAAAACACCACTATAGACACAGTAACCCTCCCAGTAAAACATGACTATAGACACAGTAACCCTCCCAGTAAAACACCACTATAGACACAGTAACCCTCCCAGTAAAACATGACTATAGACACAGTAACCCTCCCAGTAAAACACCACTATAGACACAGTAACCCTCCCAGTTAAACACCACTATAGACACAGTAACCCTCCCAGTAAAACACCACTATAGACACAGTAACCCTCCCAGTAAAACACCACTATAGACACAGTAACCCTCCCAGTAAAACACCACTATAGACACAGTAACCCTCCCAGTAAAACACCACTATAGACACAGTAACCCTCCCAGTAAAACATGACTATAGACACAGTAACCCTCCCAGTAAAACACCACTATAGACACAGTAACCCTCCCAGTAAAACATGACTATAGACACAGTAACCCTCCCAGTAAAACACCACTATAGACACAGTAACCCTCCCAGTAAAACATGACTATAGACACAGTAACCCTCCCAGTTAAACACCACTATAGACACAGTAACCCTCCCAGTAAAACACCACTAGACACAGTAACCCTCCCAGTAAAACACCACTATAGACACAGTAACCCTCCCAGTAAAACACCACCATAGACACAGTAACCCTCCAAGTAAAACACCACTATAGACACAGTAACCCTCCCAGTTAAACACGACTATAGACACAGTAACCCTCCCAGTAAAACATGACTATAGACACAGTAACCCTCCCAGTAAAACACCACTATAGACACAGTAACCCTCCCAGTAAAACACCACTATAGACACAGTAACCCTCCCAGTTAAACATGACTATAGACACAGTAACCCTCCCAGTAAAACACCACTATAGACACAGTAACCCTCCCAGTTAAACACCACTATAGACAAAGTAACCCTCCCAGTTAAACACCACTATAGACACAGTAACCCTCCCAGTTAAACACCACTATAGACACAGTAACCCTCCCAGTTAAACACCACTAGACACAGTAACCCTCCCAGTAAAACACCACTATAGACACAGTAACCCTCCCAGTTAAACATGACTATAGACACAGTAACCCTCCCAGTAAAACATGACTATAGACACAGTAACCCTCCCAGTAAAACATGACTATAGACACAGTAACCCTCCCAGTAAAACACCACTATAGACACAGTAACCCTCCCAGTTAAACACCACTATAGACACAGTAACCCTCCCAGTTAAACACCACTAGACACAGTAACCCTCCCAGTAAAACACCACTATAGACACAGTAACCCTCCCAGTAAAACACCACTATAGACACAGTAACCCTCCCAGTAAAACATGACTATAGACACAGTAACCCTCCCAGTTAAACACCACTATAGACACAGTAACCCTCCCAGTAAAACATGACTATAGACACAGTAACCCTCCCAGTAAAACATGACTATAGACACAGTAACCCTCCCAGTTAAACACCACTATAGACACAGTAACCCTCCCAGTAAAACACCACTATAGACACAGTAACCCTCCCAGTAAAACACCACTATAGACACAGTAACCCTCCCAGTAAAACACCACTATAGACACAGTAACCCTCCCAGTAAAACATGACTATAGACACAGTAACCCTCCCAGTAAAACACCACTATAGACACAGTAACCCTCCCAGTAAAACATGACTATAGACACAGTAACCCTCCCAGTTAAACATGACTATAGACACAGTAACCCTCCCAGTTAAACACCACTATAGACACAGTAACCCTCCCAGTTAAACACCACTATAGACACAGTAACCCTCCCAGTAAAACACCACTATAGACACAGTAACCCTCCCAGTTAAACATGACTATAGACACAGTAACCCTCCCAGTAAAACATGACTATAGACACAGTAACCCTCCCAGTAAAACATGACTATAGACACAGTAACCCTCCCAGTAAAACACCACTATAGACACAGTAACCCTCCCAGTTAAACACCACTATAGACACAGTAACCCTCCCAGTAAAACACCACTATAGACACAGTAACCCTCCCAGTAAAACATGACTATAGACACAGTAACCCTCCCAGTAAAACATGACTATAGACACAGTAACCCTCCCAGTTAAACACCACTATAGACACAGTAACCCTCCCAGTTAAACACCACTATAGACACAGTAACCCTCCCAGTAAAACACCACTATAGACACAGTAACCCTCCCAGTAAAACACCACTATAGACACAGTAACCCTCCCAGTAAAACACCACTATAGACACAGTAACCCTCCCAGTAAAACACCACTATAGACACAGTAACCCTCCCAGTAAAACACCACTATAGACACAGTAACCCTCCCAGTTAAACACCACTATAGACACAGTAACCCTCCCAGTTAAACACCACTGTAGACACAGTAACCCTCCCAGTTAAACATGACTATAGACACAGTAACCCTCCCAGTAAAACACCACTATAGACACAGTAACCCTCCCAGTAAAACACCACTATAGACACAGTAACCCTCCCAGTAAAACACCACTATAGACACAGTAACCCTCCCAGTTAAACACCACTATAGACACAGTAACCCTCCCAGTTAAACACCACTATAGACACAGTAACCCTCCCAGTTAAACACCACTATAGACACAGTAACCCTCCCAGTTAAACACCACTATAGACACAGTAACCCTCCCAGTTAAACACCACTATAGACACAGTAACCCTCCCAGTTAAACACCACTATAGACACAGTAACCCTCCCAGTTAAACACCACTATAGACACAGTAACCCTCCCAGTAAAACACCACTATAGACACAGTAACCCTCCCAGTCAAGGTGTGTGTTTGAGATTGAGTAATTGCAGTCTGACTGCACAGAATCCCTGATCTACCAATCACCTTGCATCCCCAAATAATTACTCATTATGTGATTTAGATTAGCAATTCAATGCACCACCCTCACTCAACCTATCCCCTGAAACACTCTGAAGGTCTTTTGGCTGACCGCAGGGTAGTCAATGTACTGTACCTGTTGACGTGGTGTGTGCTGAGCAGGGAGGGGAAGAAGGTCTGGAACTCTAGGAGGGAGTGTGAGCGGCCGGTGACCCCCAGGTGTAGCAGGGTGGGGCAGGGCGGTTCAGGTCTCCTCCATACCTGGCTAGCCTCTCTCTGGGCCCTCCGCTCTGCACGGCTGGGCCTGGTACACATACCCCCAACCACGGCACTGCTGCTACGGATAGGAGGCAGAGTCTTAAAGAGAGAGAGCGAGGGGGAGAGAGAGAGAGAGAGAGAGAGAGAGCGAGGGGGGAGAGAGAGAGAGCGAGGGGGAGAGAGAGAGAGAGAGAGGGGGAGAGAGAGAGAGAGCGAGGGGCAGAGAGAGAGAGAGCGAGGGGCAGAGAGAGGTAAAACACTGAATGATATGTAAGCAGTATCTATTCTAGATTATAACCAGGGTGGTTTGAGTCCTGAATACTGATTGGCTGACAGCCGTGGTATATCAGACCGTATACCACGGGTATGACAAAACATGAGTTTTTATGGTTCCAATTACGTTGGTAACCAGTTTATAACAGCAATAAGGCACCTTGGGTGTTTGTGGTATATGACCAATATACCACGGCTAATGACTGTAATCCAGGAACTCCGCGTTGCGTCGTACATAAGAACAGCCCTTAGCCGTGGTATATTGGCCATATACCACACCCTGCTCGGACATTATTGCTTAAAAAATATCTAACCAGATCAGTTTGTGCTGTTTTGTCATGTCAAACTTGGCAACACCATCAGCCATAGGAGTTGGCTATACAGCACAAATCTGATCTGGGATCAGGTTTGGCAAAATCTATAACATCCAGGTGTTTCCTGTTACCCTGACTACAGGGTCCAGGTGTTTCCTGTTACCCTGACTACAGGGTCCAGGTGTTTCCTGTTACCCTGACTACAGGGTCCAGGTGTTTCCTGTTACCTTGTATTTCCTGACTACAGGGTCCAGGTGTTTCCTGTTACCTTGTATTTCCTGACTACATGGTCCAGGTGTTTCCTGTTACCTTGTACTTCCTGACTACAGGGTCCAGGTGTTTCCTGTTACCTTGTATTTCCTGACTACAGGGTCCAGGTGTTTCCTGTTACCCTGACTACAGGGTCCAGGTGTTTCCTGTTACCTTGTATTTCCTGACTACAGGGTCCAGGTGTTTCCTGTTACCTTGTATTTCCTGACTACAGGGTCCAGGTGTTTCCTGTTACCTTGTATTTCCTGACTACAGGGTCCAGGTGTTTCCTGTTACCTTGTATTTCCTGACTACAGGGTCCAGGTGTTTCCTGTTACCTTGTATTTCCTGACTACAGGGTCCAGGTGTTTCTTGTTACCCTGACTACAGGGTCCAGGTGTTTCCTGTTACCTTGTATTTCCTGACTACAGGGTCCAGGTGTTTCCTGTTACCTTGTATTTCCTGACTACAGGGTCCAGGTGTTTCCTGTTACCTTGTACTTCCTGACTACATGGTCCAGGTGTTTCCTGTTACCTTGTATTTCCTGACTACATGGTCCAGGTGTTTCCTGTTACCTTGTATTTCCTGACTACAGGGTCCAGGTGTTTCCTGTTACCTTGTATTTCCTGACTACAGGGTCCAGGTGTTTCCTGTTACCTTGCACTTCCTGACTACAGGGTCCAGGTGTTTCCTGTTACCTTGTATTTCCTGACTACAGGGTCCAGGTGTTTCTTGTTACCCTGACTACAGGGTCCAGGTGTTTCCTGTTACCTTGTATTTCCTGACTACAGGGTCCAGGTGTTTCTTGTTACCCTGACTACAGGGTCCAGGTGTTTCCTGTTACCCTGACTACAGGGTCCAGGTGTTTCCTGTT